>NC_041392.1:441022069-441095346 GCF_002162155.2 Triticum dicoccoides
TCTGCCCTCTGTGTTCGGTGGGTGGGGCTCATCATCATCCTCGCTTGGCGGCCCTTTCCCCTTATGTTCGGTATTTAACTTACCGGCCTGGTTGAAGACCCAACAATTTTTGTTGGAATGATTTGTAGGCTTTGTCAGGGGTACCATGAATCTGGCAAGGCTGATTGAGTATTTTGTCTAAATTGGATGGGCCGTCCCAGTTTCCTTTGAATGGCTTCTTCCGTTGACAGGGTCTAGAGCCGCTGAATCCAGCGTCGACCGATGTGTCTTCGGTTTCTTCATTGTTGTTCTGACGCTTGTGCTTGTTACGTCGCGGCCGTCCGTTGCCATCCCTGGCTTCGGAGGTGCCGGGGTTCCTGGTATTGTTGCTTCTACAAGCTAACCAACCGTATTCTCCCACGTAGAAGCGGGTCATGAGTGCGGTAAGAGCTTCCATAGACTTCGGCTTTTCATGGCTGAGGTGTCAGCCGAGCCATTCGTCGCGGACGCTATGCTTAAAGGCCGCTAGGGCTTTAGCGTCTAGATAGTCGATGATTTGGTTATTTTTAATTAAGAACCGAGTCCAGAGTTTGCGGGCTGACTCTCCGGGTTGCTGGACTATGTGACTAAGGTCATCGGCGTCCGGTGGCCGGACATAAGTACCTTGGAAGTCATCTCTAAATGCATCCTCCAGATCTTCCTAGCTGCCAATAGAGTTCTCTAGGAGGCTGTTTAACCGGTGTCGTGATGGTTCTTTTAGCTTTAGGGGGAGGTATTTAATGGCTTGGATATCGTCACCGCGAGCCATGTGAATATGCAGAAGAAAATCTTCAATCCATACCGCAGGATCTGTCGTTCCATCATATGCTTCGATATTTACGTGTTTAAACCCTGCTGGGAACTGATGCTGCATTGCCTCATCGGTAAAGCATAAGGGGTGTGCGATGCCTCTGTATCGGGAAACACCACGACGGAGTTGGGATGACATCCGTGTTCGGTTTTCAGCCTGGGTGAGGTTATGCTTATCGCACCAGCCTTGATGGCTGTCATCTCGCGTTGGAGCATGCCCCCTTGATCTATAAATTGATCCAGTCTTACCGGCTCTATTGTCTAGGTCCTGACGTAGGTCATAGGTGTAGCCCGGAGCCGCTACCTCTTTGCCTCCATGGCGAGGTGGCGTGGGTTGGTGTTCGGCGTAAGCAACCGCTTTGTCTCGTCCATGTGGTGGTTGGTCTGGTTCGTCAGTGTGATTATATCTTGCTGGTACTAGTTCAAGGGCCTCGTCATCAAATTGTGGTAGTAGCCGACACTTCAGATAACTCTTTGTTGGGTGCTCGAGGCCGTATTCCTTGGCAGCTAGGACCTGAGTCCACATGTCGTTGAGCGTATCATGTTCGGCTTGAAGCTGTTGATGTTTCCTTTTTAGGCTCCTCACTGTTGCGATTAGCTGTCGCTTAAAGCGTTCTTGCTCGAGGGGTTCCTCTGGCATGATGAAGTCTTTGTTGCCGAGGCTGGCATCCTCCTCGGACCGATAGATAGTTACTATCCTCTGAATCCTCATTCCCGACAGGCTCATCGGGGTTAACTTGTCCCTCCAACCATTCATCCTGCTCGGACGCAGGCTTGGCAGGGTCTTAGGGATCTTCGGCATCATCCGGAATGTTGTTGTCTTCGGTGACGGTATTGCTTTGCTTTTCACGGCGCGATTTTGAGCAGCGCCGTTGACGTCGACGTTTTGATGGTGCCTCAGAAGGCTTGTCCTCAATCAGGTCCTTGCTACCGCCATCATTGTCCTTTTTAGGTGTATCCGCCGTATACACATCGTACGTGGAGGCAGCCGTCCAGTGCCCGGTGATAGGGAGGTTTCGGCCTGATTCGTCTCCGGCATCGTCGTCCATATCGTCAATGTCTTCGGAGGCGTAATCTAGCATGTCGGCCAAGTCCTCGATAGTGGCTATTAAGTGGGTGGTGGGTGGGAGGTAAAATTCCCCGCTCTCAGCCCCTAATCCGGGCTGGGCGTAGTTCGGTGGTGATACTTCCGTGATGGCGAGAGATCGCATTAAGTCCAGGGCCTCGTTTAGGAGCGAAGGCCGGGCGGGGAACTGGGGACCTGCGGGGCTGGGCATAGTAGATTCTACCAAGCCATGCTCACTAGACACAGACCTTGAGAGTTTGGAGCTAGCGTCCAAGGGCAAGTTCGGCTCCCCGATGACAGGGAGAGTCCTGTTTGATTCCAGATTTGCCGAAAACACAGTCGCCTCTAGGTCTTCGGCAGAGAGCTCCATAGTAGGAGAGAGTCCGGTAGGTTCAAAACACCCATCTTCGGACGAGGTGGACTACTCTGGATCTAAGGCCTGGGTAGGGATGATAGTTGGTCCTTGAGCGGTGCCTGATGATGGACCCGACGGGTTTCCTTCTTGAAGATGAGGAACAGCGGTCGAGGTTGTGAACCCTTTAAAGATCTAGTCTCCTCGGATATCGGCGATGTAATTCAGGTTTCCGAACCTGATCTGATGACGAGGGGCGTAGCTATCAATCTGTTCGAGGTGGCCAATCGAATTGGCCTGTAGAGTGAAGTCGCCAAACACAAAAAGTTGACCAGGGAGAAAAGTTTCCCTGGAAACAACATCGTTGTTGATGATCGAATGAGCCATTGAACCTTCTGCCGACGACACAGTGGAACTCTTAATGAAAGCACCAATGTAGGTGTCAAAACCGGCCGATCTCGGGTAGGGGGTCCCAAATTGTGCATCTAAGGATCAAAGGTAACAAGGGACACAAGGAATATGATGTTTACCCAGGTTTGGGCCCTCTTAATGGAGGTAAAACCCTATGTCCTGCTTGATTATATTTGATGAGTATAGGGGTTATAAGAGTTGATCTACCTCGAGATCGTGATAGCTAAACCCTAGATGCCTAGCTGGTATGAATTCTCATAGCCTCTACGGACTATACCCTCCGATTTATATACACACCGGAGGGGCCTAGGGTTGTACAGAGTCGGTTTGCAGAAGAAGGAAATTACATATCTGGATGCCAATCTTGCCATCCACGCATAGGAGAGTCCTATCCAGACAGGGAGGGGGAGGTCTTCTACCTTGTATCTTCATGGCCCATCAGTCCGGCCCATATCACATAGCCCGGACACCCGAGGACCCCCTAATCCAGGACTCCCTCAACCGCTAGCCCCTGTAGTATACGGATGTGAACATCTCGCACGGCTGGCATCTGGACCCGCAACGCATCCCCAATTCGGCGGTGCCGCGGTCGATGCGGGCGCACACTGAGGAGGTTCGTCAGCGGCGCGAGATCCTTGCATTGGAGCAACGCGCCATGCATGCCTATGCGCCAGACAACCCCAACTGGGAGCGCTGGTTTGCGCTCGAGCATGAGGAGGAGCGTCGATGCGGCGTCCACATCAACCATGATGTTCCCCCGCTGCCCCTGCAGGTATTGCTAGAGGATGAGGAGGTGGAGGCAAAGTACCAAGCCACCCTCGAGGAGGCCTTGTAGCATGCGTTGGAGGCGAGCCAGCTCGAGGAGGATGCCCGTTGGGATGGGCTAGAGCACGCCCTTGCCTTATTGGCGGCGAGCGACTCTGTCCATGCGCCACTGTTCGTGTTGCCACCACTTCAGCTGCCGCCCATCGTCGCGCCCAATTCCGAGCCGGAGCGTGAGCCAACGCCCACCCGAAAGCGGTTGCCGCCATCCCCCACTTGGCCCGAGGAATCATATTCATGGACCAACCAGCTCCATGAGTGGGGGAGCGCGCCTCCCTACTACTTCGCCTCCATGCCAAAAGAGGAGGCGGCCCACCTTGAGCGCTAGAAGGCGCATTGGCTCGCCGAGGAGGAGGCCGAGGTGAGCGGCAGATGCACTGGGAGCAGCTGCTGCGCCGCGATGAAGAGGTGTTGCACCCTCGGGAAGAGGAGGGGGAGGAGGAGGAGCGCACCCACATCGCCGCAATGCCGCCACCGCAGCAGTCATCGAAGGAGGGTGCCCTCGCAGCCTATGAAGCCACGTTCGGTTTGCCTACACGCCAGACTCCCCCAACTGGGAGTGTTGATTTGCGCTCGAGCACGAGGAGGAGCGCCGTCGCGGCGTCCAAATCGACCCCATCGCCCCCGCATGTATTACCAGAGGATGAGGAGACGAAGGTGAAGTACCAAGCCGCCCTCGAGGAGGCCCTGCAGCACACGCTCGAGGCAAGCCGGCTCGAGGAGGACGCCTGTTGGGATGGGATGGAGCATTCCCTTTCCTTGTCAGCGGTGGGTGACTCCGTCCATGCGTCGCTGTTTGTGCCACCACAGCCGCTTCTGCCAACCATCGTCGTGCCCAAGGCCAAGCCAGAGCCGGAGCGCGAGCCCATGCCCACGCGGAAGCGGTCGCCCCCCACTTGGCCCGTGGAATCCTATCTGTGGACCAACCAGCTCCATGAGTCTGTGAGCGCGCCTCCCTGCTACTTCACCTCGACGCCAGAAGAGGAGGCGGCCCATTGATGTCTAGCACACAACTTGTTCTTGTAGACTCGTGTTGGGTCTCTGAGGGAGTCCTGGATTAGGGGGTCTCCGGACAGCCAGACTATCTCCATTGGCCGAACTATTGGACTATGAAGATACAAGATTGAAGACTTCGTATCGTGTCCAGATGGGACTCTACTTGGCGTGGATGGCAAGCTAGGCAATACGAATATGGATATCTCCTCCTTTGTATCCGACCTTGTGTAACCCTAACCCTCTTTGGTGTCTATATAAACCGAAGGGTTTTAGTCCATAGGGCAACAATCACAACATACATTCATACCATAGGCTAGCTTCTAGGGTTTAGCCTCTCTGATCTCGTGGTAGATCTACTCTTGTACTACCCATATCATCAATATTAATCAAGCAGGACGTAGGGTTTTACCTCCATCAAGAGGGCCCGAACCTGGATAAAACATCGTGTCCCCTGCCTCCTGTTAGCATCCGGCCTAGACGCACAGTTCGGGACCCCCTACCCGAGATCCGCCGATTTTGACACCGACATTGGTGCTTTCATTCAGAGTTCCGCTGTGCCGTCGCCACCAGGAAGGATGTCTCATCCCGTCTTTAAAGACGACACTATTGCTGAGGGAGCTTTGGCTATCGGCCAAACTCTCCGGCTAGGTGGTTTTCTTATGACCGCCTGTTCGGCCGCTGCGCCGATGATGACTTCTCGGGTCATCGAAAGCAATCTTCACGTCAACTCGGAACTCTCCGAGCAATTAGATCCAATGGAGCTCTCTTCCCTGAACGAGCTCTTGGATCGCATCGCCGCCCATGGGAGTCGCTACAGACTACGATCAGATTGGGCCTAAACCCGATCTGAGAGAGATCAACTCTCCCCAGGTCACCCATCACGTTGTAGTGGTGGAGGAACAATGCGGCAACCCTTCATATATCTTAAGGACTAGCTATGTCCGTCTTCCCGATCCCTCCAAGCCGGATACCCGTGGAGGGGAGGACGTCATTCAAGGCCTGAACCTAGAATCTGGCAGCGGGCTAGATTTATCGGAAAACATCCAAAAATCCAAACTTCTGAGTTCAGAAACTCCCTGGCCCTTGAGTCTCAGATTGGGTGAGGATTCGGATTCAATTCCACCCACCCACCCAAACATACACGATCTATCCCAAATTAGGCAAGAGCCCGAAGAAACAGTACACCATTACTGGGTCAGATTCCTCCTGGTCATGAACAGGATAAAGTACTGCCGCGAGGAAGACGCAATTTCATTTGTCTGCAATAATTGCACGGACAAGGGAATCCTGAATGCCATAAGTCGTCGCGAAATTACACGCTTTGCCGACTTGGTGTCCATAGTACGAAAGTACTGTGCGATGGAAAGCGCCTGGAAAACCAAAATAAAATTTTGGGATAATCCGGCCCTGAATACAAACCCAGTCCGAAATAAAAGGGTGCATTATCACAATACACCTGGGTTAACTACCAAAAAGCAAAAGCCCTCTAAGGGGCAAGGAACCGTACTGGAGGGATGGCTCAACGGACCCTGCAAAATTCATAGTACAGTGGATGCAATACCAACGCACAGCCTTAGAGCATGTTGGATAGTCCGGCAGGTGGCCAAAAGTGGTGAGGATCTACTCATCCCAAAGACAATAGAGCATCATCCCGTGAACAACAATATGGTGTTAACGGTCTTTGAGACCATCGCGTCAAATAATAAACGCAAGCGAACACTCCGCAGCATGGCCGAAATCTGCCACATAGCAGAAATAAATCCTTGGAGTGACACGGCTATTACCTTCAATGCCAGTGACGAACCTAAATTCCGAACAGCCCGAGCACCAGCCGCACTGGTCCTCAGTCCAATCGTGGACGGCTTTCGACTCACCAAGGTACTCATGGACGGCGGCAGCGGATTAAACCTCATTTATGAGGAAACTCTTCAAAAGATGGAAATAGACTGGAGTCACATTGAGCAAAGTAGCACAACTTTTAGAGGAATCATCCCCAGTCGGGAAGCACGATGTGCTGGAAAAATCACACTAGACGTGGTATTCGGCACACCGGATAATTACAGGTCCGAAGAAATTACATTCCAAGTGGCCCCGTTCAGCAGCGGATACCACGCCCTATTAGGGCGGGAGGCGTTTACAATCTTCCAAGCCATACCCCATTACGGGTACATGAAGCTCAAAATGCCCGAGCCCAACGGAATCATCACTCTTGCTAGTGATCCAGACATAGCACTCCGCGCCAAAAATAAGACAGCTGCATTGGCCCTTGAGGCACTATCCGAAGCCCTAGCGGCCGAGGAACTAACTGCGCTGCGCACCACGGTGAACAGGGACGACGTGATACTCGATAAAAGATCCAAGTCCACCTCCTTTAAACCGGCGGACGAAATAGTCAAATTCCAAGTCCATCCAACGGACCCTACAAAAACAGCTTCCATCGGGGCACAATTAAACCCTGATGTCGACGCCGCACTGGGAGAGTTCCTATGCGAGAACTGGGACATTTTTGCCTGGCACCCCTTAGACATGCCAGGAATCCCATGCAGGCTGGCTGAGCACAGCCTAAATATCCTAAAAGGATTTAAGCCAGTTAAGCAGGCTCTTCGACATTTCTCCGAACCTAAGAGACAAGCCATGGGAGAGGAACTAGCCAAGCTATTGGAGGCCGGATTCATCAGAGACATAAAACATCCGGACTGGCTAGCAAACCTGGTGATGGTACCAAAAAAGGACAAATCCTGGCGCTTGTGCGTCGATTTTAAGGACCTTAGCAAGGCCTGCCCAAAGGATCCCTTCCCCCTCCCCTGCATCGATCAAATCATCAATGCTACCGCAGGACACGATTCATTGTGTTTCCTCAATGCATACTCCGGCTACAATCAAATTGCAATGGCAGAGCCAGACCAAGCCGCAACGGCATTCATCACACCATACGGCCCATTCTGCTTCAACACAATGCCCTTCGGGCTCAAAAATGCCGGCGCAACATATCAGCGCATGATTCAGACATGTCTGGCAAACCAGATCGGCAAAACAGTGGAGGAATACATGGATGACGTGGTCATTAAAACCAAGCATGTCGAAACTCTAGTAGACGACTTGAGGCTCACATTCGACAACCTCCGAACATATGACATCAAGCTCAATCCGGAAAATGCGTTTTCGGCGTACCAGCCAGAAAGCTCCTAGGATTCATTGTCTCCAGTAGAGGTATTGAAGCTAATCCGGCCAAAATCCGAGCATTGTCATAGTTGGCTACCCCAACAGACCTCAAACAAATACAAAAATTGACTGGATGCGTGGCGGCTCTAAGCCACTTTATCTCCCGGTTGGGAGAAAAGGCATTACCCCTTTATCGCCTCCTCCGGCGCACCGAACACTTCGAGTGGACGGACGCCGCCACGGCCGGACTCAACGAAATAAAAGCCATATTGACAACAAACCCAGTCCTGGCCGCGCCAAACATTTGGCGAACCAATGCTATTATATACATTGCGGCAACTCATCAAGTAGTAAGCGCAGTGCTCGTCGTCGAGCGAGAAGTGGACGGACACAAATTCCCCCTTCAAAAGCCGGTTTACTATGTGTCCACTGTCCTCACTCCATGCAAATCAGGGTACCCGCATTATCAAAAGATAGCGTACGCGGTATTTATGGCATCTCGGAAGCTACGACACTACTTTCAAGAGTGTTCGATAACAGTAGCCTCGGAAGTACCACTTAACGATATTATAAACAACCGCGATGCGACGGGCCGGATTGCCAAATGGGCCATTGAGCTCCTCCCGTTCGACATAACTTACAAGCCACATCGAGCTATTAAGTCGCAAGTTTTGGCTGACTTCGTCGCTGAGTGGACGGAAGCAGAACTCCCTAAAGAGTACGACACATATTCAAACTGGATCATGCACTTCGACGGCTCCAAAATGTTGGCTGGTCTGGGGGATGGCGTCGTTTTGACATCCCCAATAGGAGACACCGTTCAATACGTACTATAGATAATGTATACGGACTCCAACAACGCAGCCGAATATGAGGCCCTTCTACATGGTCTCCGGATGGCAGTATCCATGGGCATTCAATGCCTAGAGGTGCGTGGGGATTCGAACCTCGCGATATCCCAAATAAATGGAGACTTTGATGCCAAGGATCCGAAAATGGCAGCTTATGGCAATGCCATCCTAAAAATATCAGCTCGGTTCAAGGGGCTCAAATTTCACCATGTGGCTCGGGAAAACAATCAGGCGGCGGATATCCTCGCCCGCATCGGCGCAAAATGCGACTCGGTCCCTCCCAACAAATTTCTGGAAAGACTTTTTAAGCTATCCGTAGCATGGGAAGGGGACACCGGTAACGACAGTTCGGACCCGGTTAAAATACCCGATACCGAACTCTCTGACACAATCGGAGGCTCCGCCACCGAAATAACACAATCAGCCCACTAAATAATAGCCATTATTGCCCCGTGGACAGAACCATTCCTGGCCTACCTAACTAGACAGGAAATTCCGGAGGACCAAAATGAGGCACGCTGCATAGTGCGGCGATCCAAGGCCTACAGGGTCCATGAGGGAGAATTGTACAAAAAAAGCGCTACCGGAGTCCTTCAAAGGTGCATCTCCGAAGAGGAAGGGCGGAACCTTTTGGCAGAAATTCACGCCGGACTCGACGGTCATCACACTGCAGCCCGGGCTCTTGTAAGCAAGGCCTTCCATACAGGATTCTATTGGCCAACGGCCCGGGCAGATGCACAGGACTTGGTCCAACGTTGCAGCGGTTGCCAGCTCTTTGCAACTCAAAGCCACATGCCACCCACCGCCCTCCAAACAATCCCCATTACATGGCCCTTCGTGGTCTGGGGGCTTGACATGGTTGGACCCCTTAAAGGGGGAACCCACAAGAAAAAAATACTTATTGGTCATGGTGGATAAATTCACCAAATGGATAGAGGCTAAACCGGTTAAAACAGCTGAATCCGGACCGGTGATAGATTTCATATCCGGGGTTGTACACTGTTACGGCGTCCCCACAGCATCATCACTGATAACGACACGAACTTCATGGCCGACGAGGTAAAACTCTGGTGTAGAAAAATGGGCATCAAGCTCGATTATGCTTCCGTCTATCACCCACAAACCAACGGTCAAGTCGAACGAGCAAATGGTCTTATAATGAGCGGCATTAAACCCAGATTAGTGTGCTCCTTAACAGAGTCTGACACGCACTGGGTAGAGGAGCTCAACTCCGTACTCTGGGGGCTGCGGACCACGCCGAATCGTAGTACCGGATATACACCGTTTTTTATGGTGTACGACGCAGAGGCAGTCCTGCCCTGTGACATAATTCATGACTCACCTCGAGTGCGCATGTACGAAGAAAGAGAAGCCGAGCTCGATCGACAGGACAGTCTGGACACCTTGGAGGAAGAGCGCGACGTAGCCAAAGCCCGTTCCGCATTTTACCATCAACAGGCTCGCAGATACCAAAGCAGAGAAGTACGGGCCAAAACTTATAACGTTGGCGAACTAGTTCTACGGCTGCCGGATAAGGAAAAGAACAAGCTCGAGCCCAAATCGAAGGTCCCTTCATTATCGACCAAGTTCTGACCGGTGGAGCGTACCGACTGCGGGATGCATCGACTAGTCGACTCGAGCCGAACCCATGGAACGCAGCCAGGCTCCGAAGA
Source organism: Triticum dicoccoides (assembly GCF_002162155.2). Lineage (NCBI taxonomy): Eukaryota > Viridiplantae > Streptophyta > Magnoliopsida > Poales > Poaceae > Triticum > Triticum dicoccoides. The sequence continues at coordinate 441,032,231 of NC_041392.1, forward strand.
TCTTACGCCTAGCACCGGACTTTATGTTAGTCCCCTTCCTTTGTCCATTTTCTGCATATGCATCATCTGTCTTGTTTCCCTTTCTTTCTTTTATTTCTCTAGGCCTTCAAGGGTCACCTTGTGCCTCATTCATACATTACATATGCGCTAGCTGCACTCTTCATACCTGGGGGCTTCTTTCACAGAAGCTTAAATTATTTACCTGGGCCTCACGCCCAACACATGTGTTCTACTTCCGCATGTACCTTTTTTCACCATTATATGCATCGATATGACTTAAGTTTTGGCCAAGCTGGGTTGCCTGGCTCTTGTATTTATGCCCTACGTTCCTGTTAATTCGGCTAGGGCATAAGGGGAGCACCTCTGCGATTGTTACCACCGGGTCAGCCGGACGTGTACCTCAGACTAGGTGAAGGCGAAAGCTAGCATTCTTAAGGGAATATTCGGTCGGTGAACAAAAGATGACTTTTATTTATTATCCGTATCTGCCCCCAGATGCTTTTTCTGCGCTTCTAGTCGCAGTCCGGACATGCACTTTAGGGCATGCTTACCCAGGGAAAGGAACCCTTAACGGAACTATTCTCCCTGGAAGATGTTTCTTACTACCCATGTAATATAACATAACTAGTTGGGCACTTGTATGATAAAGCACTAATGACCCCTACGCCTGGTCTCCATGCATGCCCCGGTTCTTACATAACCGAGAGGGTATTCGGATACACTCCGGACCGTCGGGTCCCGAGGTGGAAGCGAAAAGGTCTGCCACGACAAATGATCTACAATCCGGCTAGAAGGCATTATACATGTCACTTTAAAATTACATAGTCAATTTGACTGGTTGAATTCCTCTTCAATACCATCCAACAGGCTATCTAGTCTACAGTCCTGTTGGGAATACTTTGCGGCCAATTCTACTTGGCCGTACACTAAGCTCACATGGATCTCCTTCCCATCAGGCCCCACAGGTCCAACTTCGGCCATATGGTTCAGGTCAGCCTTCGTGTACCATGTCTTCACCATTGCCCAGGCTTCCCTGGCGCCCTGACGGCAGGCTGATATCTTCCATAATCGGAAGCGCCGCCGCGCTCCCTTTAGCTTTTCTGCAAGCTCTCCAAGGCCTTCGGGTATGGAGACGGATGGCCACAATGCCTGGGCGACGCCTTGCATCACCTGCCGAACTCGTTCGTGCAGCTTTGAGAGCTCAGGAAGAAGGTCACCCGTTGAACTGGGCATCTCCTCGGCAGGACGACCTGTTAGCATACCTACAGACATAACTCTATCAGCAAGCTTCCTCGCTGAACTGCTTTTTAAAGTTCGTTCAAGCACTTACTAAATATGCCGCGTCGAAGCCGCCGATTTTCCTTAACAGAGTCTGACAGTTGGGCACAAACATCTTGTAGTTCCACGCCCAGCTTGGTGTTGGCATCTAGGAGATCATTTTTCTCCTGCCTCACCCTCGTAAGCACGCTCTCACCGGCCTTCAGCTGGCGTATGAGCTGTTGCTTATCCGGATTTACTCCAGCGTCATCTGCAATTTTATCGTCAGATCTGCATATACACCGCATTCTATATGATACTTATCATTCGAAGGATATGTTACCAGAGGGGGTCTCTTTGGGCTCCCCTGCTGCGGCCAGTGTGGCCTGAAGTTGGGCTTTGCACTCTTCCAGCTCCTGGGACAGTTGAGTATTCTTTTCTGTAAGAACCTGCATAACAAATGATCCTTAAATCAGTTATCCTAACTGTTTCAAGTCTCAGGGGCTACTGATATATATAATCACCAAATTTTCTCACCCGTATGTCTTTTACATACTGCTCCGTGGCTCTGGCTAGACCATTTTGAGCGGCACGGAGGTGTGTGTCTCCCGAGTTGAAGGCACCCAATGCCTCTTGGGAGAAACAAGTGTCACGAAGAACAGTCCGGCGACGCCTGTGGTTCATGACACTTTCCACCTCGGAATTGGTGGCGGATAGTTTATCCGCATCCTCTGTCGGAGGAGCACCCGGCGCACGCCTCGTATTCGTTCCCGCCTCCGAATCGGGCCTTGGAGCCTGGCTTGTGGAGGCGCGACTGGTAGCCTCTCCGGGTATAGTCCGGCGAGCGCTCTTTTTCCTGAAAAGAGGGCATGGGCATTAATACGCCTATGCGAATAATGTCTTGCAATAAAGACGGCGCGCCGTACCACTGCGCCGGTGTCTCAATCCAGACTGCGGGTCTTTTCAGCCTGCCTGGCCTCGCGGCCCCTTGTTGGCCAGTCGCCGCAGGCTCGGCCTTCTGCCTCGAGGACCTCCCCTGCAAAACACGGCTGTTATACGGCGATCAAAAACACGGGACGAATCCCTTTTTGAAGTGCTGGGACTTCGGTCTCAGTCACCTATGAGGCTGGAACTAGCCCAGGGTAATCGGCCGTAATGGCCACCGAAGCATCATCATTTCTTAATTGGTAGAACACCCCATCGATCAGCTCCACAGATATGTCCGGATCCTCCTGCGAGGCCGGGTCGAGGGACCGTCTAGGGTCCTCGGGTTGTGGAGGGAAGTTGTTTATCTCCCTTACAGCCTGGCGCAGTTCCTGCGTAGAAATCGCTAGACTGAATACTTAACTGTGGAAGTATGAAACGGATGGGCGAGAAAAAGTCTCCGCTTACCTAGCTCAGAGGATTGTACATAGAAAATCCGCCCTGCGGCTTGACACGAAGGAATTCCTCCTCTTCTCCCTTGTACAAAGTGGATAAGATCTTTATTAAATCAGCAACCGATCCCGGCCCTTTACGGCCGTAGCGGGTGGCGTCATCCTCCCCGTTGAAATCCCACATAGGGTGGCCTCTATACTGAAGCGGCTGCACCCCCCGCATAATACATATGGCTGTGACCACGATCATGGTCAATCCGGATCGAGCTAAAAAACTTATCCGGCTCATCAGGTAAAGAATGTCCCTGCCATCTTCCTCCAGGGAGCTCCGTGGACGCCAGCTCCGGTGCTTCTTCAAAGGGGCGTTGTCGAACTCAGGAAGGCCGATCCGAATAGGATACGGGAGGGGGACATCTTCTATATAAAACCATTCTGAAGGCCAGTCTTCGGACGCCTTCTTTGGGGTCTCGGACAGGTATCCGGTCCTGGCAATATGCCACACTTCGGCTCCGCCCACTTGATATATTGACCCCTTCTGAGAACGGGGCACAAGGCAGAACAGCTTCTTCCACAGAGCGAAATGAGCATCACAGCCCAAGAACAACTTGCAAAGGGCTACGAATCCCGCGATATGCAGCATGGAGGCAGGCGTAAGGTTGTGCAACTGGAGGCCATAGAACTCCAGTAGCCCCCGGAGAAACGGATGAATTGGGAATTCGAGCCCTCTTACCAAAAAAGGGACAAGGCATACCCGCTCTCCCTTGGAGGGATTGGGAAGGCTCTCCGCTTGCTCCCCGCCATTATAGGTGGCAAGCCCGGCTCGAACCGGGACCAGGTACGCTGGGGGAACAAATCCCTTGGTCTGAAGCATCACTAATTTGCTGTGCGGGACGAAACATCTCTCCCAATCTCCAGGCTTGGAGCTAGGGGGGCGAGAGGAGGAGCTACGTCGACCGACCATGATGGAATGGATCTCTGTCGGGTGCGCTCCAATGAGGGCTTGCCAAGGGAGGATGGTGTGATTTGGATCTGAATCCTCGTCTTTTTAATAGGCGGCTCATTCATACAGCTAGGGGGGTAAATGTGAAAATGCCCTAGCTCTTCACATTCGCTCGACACATGGAAAGTGGCCATTATTGGGCGTGGAAGCCAAGGAGTACAACATTCACAAGAAACTGGACACTATTTCGACAGGTACACAGAATTTGGAGAGGAACCCACCTTGCAATGCCGAAGACAATACTGCGCGTCGGACTCATCGTCATTGAAGCCTGGTTCGGGGGCTACTGAGGGAGTCTTGGATTAGGGGGTCTCCAGACAGCTGGACTATCTCCATTGGCCGGACTATTGGACTATGAAGATACAAGATTGAAGACTTTGTCTCGTGTCCGGATGGGACTCTACTTGGCGTGGAAGGCAAGCTAGGCAATACGAATATGGATATCTCCTCCTTTGTAACCGACCTTGTGTAACCCTAACCCTCTCCGGTGTCTATATAGACCGAAGGGTTTTAGTCCGTAGGGCAACAATCACAACATACAATCATACCATAGGCTAGCTTCTAGGGTTTAGCCTCTCTGATCGCGTGGTAGATCTACTCTTGTACTACCCATATCATCAATATTAATCAAGCAGGACCTACGGTTTTACTTCCATCAAGAGGGCCCGAACCTGGGTAAAACATCGTGTCCCCTACCTCCTGTTACCATCCGGCCTAGATGCACAGTTCGGGACCCCCTACCCGAGATCCGCCGGTTTTGACACCGACAGTCTCCAAGCGCAGAGTTTTGTAGGACCGTAGCAATTTTCCCTCAACTGGATGACCTAAGGTTTATCAATCCATGGGAGGCATAGGATGAAGATGGTCTATCTCAAACAACCCTACAACCAAATAACAAAGAGTCTCTTGTGTCCCCAACACACCAAATATAATGGTAAATTGTATAGGTGCACTAGTTCGGTGAAGCGATGGTGATACAAGTGTGGTAATGATACTAGATATTGATTTTTGTAATAGGAACAATAAAAAACAGCAAGGTAACCAGTAGCAAAAGTGAGCACAAACGGTACTGCAATGCTTGAAAATGAGGCCTAGGGTTCATACTTTCGCTAGTGCAATCTCTCAACAATGCTAATATAATTGGATCATATAACAATCCCTCAACGTGCAATGAAGAATCACTCCAAAGTTCTTATCTAGCGGAGAACACAAGAAGAAATTGTTTGTAGGTTACGAAACCACCTCAAAGTTATACTCTCCGATCGATCTATAGAGCTATTCCTACATGTGTCACAAATAGCCCAAGAGTTCGTACTAAAATAACACCATATGATACACATCAACCAAATCTAATGTCACCTAGATACTCCAATATCACCATGAGTATCCGTGAGTTCATTATACGGTATGCATCAAACAATTTCAGATTCATAATACTCAATCCAACACAAAGAACTTCAAAGAGTGCTCCAAGATTTCTACCGGAGAAACAAGGACGAAAACGTGCATCAACCCCTATGCATAGATTACCCTAATGTTACCTCAGGATTCTGCGAGTTGAGTGTGAAAACATATATCAAGTGAATCAATATGATACCCCATTGTCACTACGGGTATTCATAGCAAGACATACATCAAGTGCTCTCAAATCCATAAAATTATTCAATCCGATAATAACGAAATCTCAAAGGGAAAACTCAATCCATCACAACAAGATAGAGAGGGAGAAACACCATATGATCCAACTATATTAACAAGCTCGCGATACATCAAGATCGTGCCAAATAAAGAACACAAGAGAGAGAGAGAGATAAAACACATAGCTACTAGTACAAACCCTCAGCCCGAGGGTGGACTACTCCCTCCTCATCCTGGTGGCCGCCGGGAGATGAAGATGGCCTCCGGTGATGATTTCCCCCTACGACAGGGTGCCAGAATAGGGTCCAGATTGGTTTTTCATGGCTATAGAGGCTTGCGGCAGCGGAACTTCTGATCTAGGGTTATTTCTTGGGGTTTTGTATTTATAGGATTTTTTGGCATCGGTCTCACGTCCAGATGGACTTCGAGGGGCCCACTACGCACCAGGGCGCGCTAGAGGGTGGTGGCGCGCCCTGGTGCCTAGTGGCCATCTCCTTCACCCTATGGTCCTCCCATGAAGCTTCTAGTGCCTCTTTTGTTCCAAAAAAATCGTCAAAAAGTTTTGCTGTATTTGGAGAACTTTAATTTCTGCACAATAAACGACACCACGGTAGTTCTATTGAAAACAACGTCAGTCCGGTTTAGTTCCATTCAAATAATACCAAAATCATATAGGGACATTTACATTATTTCCCCTAACTTTTTCCCGACCTCATCTTTACCCTTAAATAAAAACAGTGCTCAACTATACCCCTCTTCCGTTATATGGCGTTATGGAAAACCCTTCCGTGTCGTTTCCGTCTGGTCAACAACCTTGATCATCAATGATCTGTTTCCTAGACATTTGTACCCCTCACTTCATAAGTCACTTACAGGTGGGACCTACCCGAAGAAAGTAAAAAAGAAAAAAAACTCTCCCATCTCTACCAGTTACACATGGGACCCAACTAAAAGAAAAACTCTCTCTCTCTCTCCTCTCAATCTCTTTGGCGAGCTCTCTCTCTCTCTCGTCCTCCCCTCGAGGGAGCTCTCTCACAAGGAGCAGCACAGCGATGGTAGCGGGCAGTGCTAGAGCAGCAGGCAGCATCGGCGGTATGCAGCAGCAGCGCAACGTCAGGGCAAGCTGCAGCGGCAGCACGAGGACAAGCAACAGTAGTCTGGCTGCGGCGCAAGCAGCAGCGACCAGCGGGGCAAGCAGCAGCAGTCCAGCGGCGATGCAAGCAACCGCAGCCAGCGGGGCAAGCAGTAGCAGTCTGGCAGCGGCGCAAGAAGCAGCGGCCAGCAGGGCAAGCAGTTGTGCTACGGCGGCGAAAGCTACAGCGGCGGGGCGACAACAAGCAGCAGTGGTAGCAGGCGGCTTAAGTAGCAGCGACGACTAGCAGTGCAAGCAGCAACGAGGCAAGCAGTAGTGGTCGCAAGCAACAGCAGCACGGCCGGCCACCACCATGGATGACGCCGCCATGATCGCAAGGACCTGATTCATTTTTTCCAAGAAATTACAAGGACCTGATTGTTTTTTATAAAAATGATACAGGGGCCTGATTGCTTTTGTTTTAAAAGTTGCAGGGACCCGATTGCTTTTTCTAAACAAGTTATAGGTCCCACCCTTAAGTGACATACAAATTAAGGATAAAAATGTCCAGAAAACGGTTTGGAGACGATCAAAGGCCTTTGACCCGACGGAAATGGTGCATAGGGGTATTTCCATAACGCCATGTAAAGGAAGAGGGGTATAGTTGAGCATTGTTTTTATTTAGTGGTAAAGATGAGCTCGGGACAAAGTTAGGGGGGAAATTGAATTGGCCCAATCATATAAAGTTGTTGGAAACATGGCATGAATACTTCATAAATTATAGATACGTTGGAGATGTATCACCCATCTTGAGCACTGGAAGGCGCATTGGCTAGCCGAGGAGGAGGCCAACAGTGAGCGGTGGATGCGCCGGGAGCAGCTGTTGTGCCGCGATGAGGAGGTGCTGTTGGAAATATGAGCAATTTACCATGTGACTTTATTAATAGAAATACTAGATAAACATGACTATAATAATAGAGATAAAACAAATCATGCAATCTGACATAGAGAAGGTAAGTAGCATATGCAAACATGAAGTATATGAACTAGAATAGAACTTGTGTAGTATAGAGGCTAGAATAAGACACGCTAGAGCAAGAAGATGTAGCATGATCATAAACAGAGAGGACACAAAGATGTACAAAATAGCGACAAAAGCACTGGTCTTGGGGTCGGTATCCTCGCTAGCCATGTCGTCGAAGAGGTTGTTGATGTCAGGGAAGAAGTCGTCCTTGGGGAAGTGGTCATCGGCGTCCGAAGCATCCGTGATGAAACGGTCAGTAGTCACGTAGAGCGCTCCCCAAAAAACTTATCACCCTTCTCCTGTACAGGATTCAAAGAGGTGGGGTTTTGGAGGCCTACTGTCCTGACCTGTGGTGCACGCCGCAAGCCGGGATGGGGAAGATCGCAGGAGCAGCTCAGAGATTGGAACTCGATGGCAAAAGGAAGAGGTTCTGGCGTGCTCTCTCAAGAGGAGCGACCTCTTTTGTAGGCATAGAAGAAGCAGGCGAACAGGCAGCGACAGGAGGTGAAACGGAGAGAGGGAGACGAAGTGAAACAGCCAGCAGCCGAAGGGATGCGTCGTTCACATCTAGTGTCCACTATAGAAAAAATCTCTTCAATTTCCATGTGACCTTTCATATACCAGTCGTGCATGGCAAAATTTGGACATCAGATCGAGTCATTCCGGCAACCCGCAGCGCGTCGTGATGAGGCGTGGCATGGCGTGGGGAGGCGGGCAGTGGAGGAGGAGCGCACGTGAATGTCCCTCTTGTTCTCATGCTCATACATGTGGGGAAACAACCTTCCTTATAAGGAGGTCCAACTCCCACCAAACTAGCAATGTGGGACTAAACTTTGGTTCCACCTCTTACCTTGCACGAATGGGCTGCGTGGGCCTCTAGGATTTATTAGGAATTCTTAAACTGCTATTGGGTTGGCCAAAAAATAGACAAAATTCCAGAAATCCCCCACCAGATCCCAGAGACACAAAATTTGCCTTTGGTTCCAAAACACTATTTTATATACCGGTACTGCAGTGGAGACTGTTAAGTTGAACTTCCACCTAGAACTCTATGCTACACTAGTAAGCAACTTGAACAGTGGACTGGGCCTTGAACTGCAAGTTTTCTGCGAATCTAGCTTCACACAAAGCCTTGATCGATACTAGGCAACCGTGGTTCTTCCCGTGGGTGGAGCTTATGCGTCATACTCCGAGACCTTTCATGAGTTTCCTAGAGAGCACCCTACTCTCATAGACTGTGACATTTAATACAATCAGACTTATATAGGTGTGTTCTTCAAAAGATGTTCTGCAGGACAACATCTCTGCTTCAATGAGCCACTTAGAACACATTAAGATGTATATCAACCTGCCATGCAGATTAGGAGAGTATGGCATCATCATGGAGTGGAATTGTTAATAGTAAGGATACTCTCCTCTCAGTCGACCAACAGCTTGTCTTCCACATCTAATTCATGGGATCTCCGATCACATAGCCTAGGTTACCACCGTGACCAACTCATATTGTGGGTCTCATACCCATCTCATTCGATGCATTATCTATCACGTTACATGATAGACCCTTAGTAAAAGGATCTGCCAGATTTTTAGATGTTTGGATATAATCCAATGCAATAACTCTGAAGTTTTTCATTTTTCTGACATACTTTCACTTTCTCTGAATGTGTCTCAATGACTTCATGTTATCCTTTGAGCTGCTCACTTTTGTGATCACAGTCTGATTATCGCAGTTCATAAAGATACCCAGTACAGGTTCCTCAACAACCGGCAAGTCATTCAAGAGCCGACGGAGCCAATTTGCTTCGAGCATAGCTGTATCTAGTGTTGTGAGTTCTACTTCCATGTTGACCTCGTTAAGATGGTCTGCTTGCAAGACTTCCAAGAAACAGCGCCACCTTCATGAGTGAATACATATCCGCTCGTGGCCTTTATCTCATCAGCCTCTAAGATCCGGTTTGAGTCACTATACCCTTCAAGCACCTTTGGATACCCAGTATAGTGAATTCCATAATCCGTAGTGCCTTTCAAGTATCGCATAACTCTCTCTAGAGCTTTCTAATGCACATCTCCTGGTTTTGAGACAAACCGGCTTAGTTTGCTAACAACAAAAGAGATGTCAGGTCTTGTAGCACTTGCTAAATGCATAAGTGCGCCAATAATCTGAGAATATTTCAATTAATCTTTAGTAATTCTTTGATTATTTTGAAGCAACACGCTAGCATCATATGGTGTTGGAGAGGGCTTGCAGTCACTGTAGCCAAAGTGACTCAAGATCTTTTCCACATAGTGAGATTGAAGCAATGAAATACCACTATCATCGTCTCTCAAGAGCTTGATGTTTATAGTAACATCAGCCACTCCTAGATCCTTCATCTCAAAACAAGGAGATAGGAAATCCTTGACCTCCTTAATTACATTTAGATTTGTTCCGAAAATCAGTTTGTCATCAACATACAAGCAAAGGATAACTCCCTCGCCCCCACCATGGCGATAGTACACACATTTATCATCTTTGTTTACAACGAAGCATGTAGCTGTTAAAGTTCTTTCAAACTTCGCATGCGACTACTTGGGTGCTTGCTTAAGTCCATACAAAGACTTCAACAACTTGCACACTTTTCCTTCCTGACCATCTACTACAAACCCATCCAATTGTTTCATGTAAATTTCCTAATCCAACTCCCCATTTAGGAAAGCAGTCTTAACATCCATCTATTATCTATTATATATAAAAAGTACTTGACGGGATAACGAGAAAAAAGATAAATAGCCTAGAAAATCTAATAAAAATTAGAAATATCCAACCATTAATCTGGTGGACCAATGAAATATAACCATTAGATTTACGTAACACGACCGCTGGACCCAGGACTCGGTTAACTAAAAAAACTTCCTATAAGAATAATATGTCTAAGTCTGTCAACAAGAAAAAACTACATCTCACGTCTCTCCGAAGAAAAAAAAACCTACTACATCTACACGTCCCATTCAACTGGACTAAAAAAAGAGCTGATCTCCACGCAGACGTGCACCAGAAGCCTCAAAGTTAAAATATCTCTAGCCTATTAACAGAAAAAAACTACATCTCAAGTCTCTCTAAAGAAAATTAATCTACTACATTTACACATTCCATTCAACTACACGAAAAAAATAGAGCTACCTCAATGCAGACGTACACAAGAAGCTTCAAAGTTAATCGCTTCTTACTATGCAAAGCTGATTGATTTTACGCAGGCTCAACACACAAGTACAAGAAGCAAAGCTGGTGGATGCCCCTCACATGTACACTTAGCCATGATGCCTCATTGAATTACTCCAGGGTGGCCCGAAAGACAGCGGAACATATGTACCTATATGCATCTGATCAATGTACGTATGCATCTTTTTCAACAGGGTGGGAATCTAAGTTGTCATACATCGGTAGCGTCAGGATTTGTTTTTCTAATGATGTAACACAAAAAACCAAGACATCTAGATGTGCCTTCAAAAAATTAATATAAAGAACTATTAGATCTCACATCCCTGAAACAAAATAAAATACCACATCCCATGTTTTAGAACTCATGTTCGTCAAAAGAAAAAAAAATGATATCTCACATAGTTATTATTTTTTAGTTGCATCTCAGGTATCCGAACTATGATGATTAATTAGAAAATAAGCACTTGACCCTACAAAAGAATGTCACACTTTGATATAAGCATTGTTAAATTGAGTAATACTTATTCGCAAAAAATATGGAGTTAGGCTTCTCGCGTGGACTAATACCAATATAGGTTGGAAAAAACTCTGACTCGGCATCATGTCCACATCTCCTCACCAGTCCATAGATGAAGCTCAACATCATCATCAGTATAAAAAAGATGCGATTATTACATATACATGTGATTATATGAGACCCTTTTTTAGAAATATTGTATGACACTTCTTACTTGATCCCATTTTACAAACGACTAACCGGCCAACAATAAAATTGGAACTTTAACTCAGCGGCCTAATATAACATTACTTACAACCAAATTGGTGATTTGGTTAAGATACTGGATAAGTTCAGTCAGCTGATATAAACAAGATTTTTTAAATGTAAACTTTTACATTGTACAAAGATGCCATGGGTAAAAATCTATTTTTTTTCATTCCTTATCTAATATCACACAAGTTAATTGGTGATTTAATATGTCATTAAAACAATCATCATCAGACAAGGAATTCGTGTATTTTATTCCAATCAGAAATGCCACAATCAAAATTTTAACTCAAGGTCGTAATTTGGTATATCCTATATCTTTTTGCCCGAGTTAGTATACAAACCGGATACTAGATATACTAAACTTAGAAAATATTTTTATTATTCTATTTATAAGGTTGATTTTATTATGACATGTTATTGTTTACATTCATCGTCCTTTCTGAGTATACCCATTGAACATGAATTGTGGTCTTATATGAGCCATTGCTTATTCGCCTTGGCTCGATGTATGTCCATACTTCTGGGTACGCATACCACGATTTAATGTGCACTGGCCGAGCTGCGTGTGAAATTAGGGATATAGTGAAAACCCCATCTGAGAATTTTTTTCAATTTTTTTTGTTTATTATACTTTTGATAATTTCAAGAAATGTGGTTGTTTATTACTATGCAAAAATATTCAAAAATTAAAACTTGTGTCATATGGATTACACAGAGATGCCACGTCCGACAAAAAATTGAGTGGTGAAACATCTAGAAGAAACAAATGTACAGAGTATAAAGAGTTGCTCGATAATATTATCCGGTTTAATAGTTGGAAGACCAAATCAAGTTCACAACTTTTTTCCTTCCAAGTCCTCTATATGAACTAGCATCAAATTACCATGTTCTAGAATCTACAGAGAAAAGGGGCGTTTGCTAAGTTTACTTTTTATCATATTAAATTTGGTAGTGCCAATAGAATACACAAAACATTATTTCCCAACATTTCAGAACTATAAAGGTGTTGCCCTCGCATTTGCGAGTGCCACTGTGCTAGTTTGATGAACGAGAAGACCATGTGAGGCAGCTAGTGAAAGTAGTACTCGGATAGTGGTCAGTCGAGCCACATGTGAGTAAGTATCAAAGAAATCTTCACCTTCATTTTGGGTATAACCCTTGGCCACGAGTCATGCCTTGTACTTCTCAATAGTACCATCAGGCCTAAGCTTTTTCTTGAATACCCATTTGCATCCTATAGGTTTGCACCCATAGTGTAACGCCCTCGATGCATCTATATCTCCCACATGTCGAAGCACGACTTAGAGGCATAACCGCATTGAAAGCAATGTCGCAAGTGAGGTAATCTTCACACAACCCATGTAATACATAAGGAAAAGAGATACATAGTTGGATTACAATCGCCACTTCACACAATTACATGAGTAAAGCATTACAACATCCAAATACAATAAAGGTCCGACTACAGAACCAAAATAAAAGAAGACTACCCCAAATGCTACACAGATCCCCGATCGACCCCAACTGGGCTCCACTACTGATCACCTAGAACGAAACAACACAAAGGACAAGATCTTCATCGAACTCCTCCTTGAGCTTGGTTGCGTCACCTGCTCTGTAACATCAGCACCTGCAAACTGGTTTTGGAAGTAATCTGTGAGCCACGGGGACTCAGCAATCTCGCACCCTCACGATCAAGACTATTTAAGCTTAAGGGTAAGGTAAAGGTATGAGGTGGAGCTGCAGCAAGCGACTAGCATATATGGTGGCTAAACATACGCAAATGAGAGCGAGAAGAGAAGGCAAAGCATGGTCGAGAAACTATGATCAAGAAGTGATCCTAGAACAACCTACGTCAAGCATAACTCCAACACCGTGTTCACTTCCCGGACTCCGCCGGAAAGATACCATCACGGTTACACACACAGTTGATGTATTTTAATTAAGGCCAACTTCAGGTTTTCTACAACCGGACGTTAACAAATTCCCATCTGCCCATAACCGCGGGCACGACTTTCGAAAGTTCAAAAACCCTGCAGGGGTGTCCCAACTTAGCCCATCACAAGCTCTCACGGCCAACGAAGGATATTCCTTCTAGCGGGAAGACCCGATCAGACTCGGAATCCCGGTTACAAGACATTTCGAAAAGGTAAAACTAAACCAGCAACACCGCCCAAATGTGCCGACAAATCCCGATAGGAGCTGCACATATCTCTTTCTCAGGGCACACCGGATTGTCCAAACTTCCGGTAGGCCAGCCCAGAGTTGCCCCTGGTGGCCACTGGCGGCTGACAAGTTGGACCAACACTCAGAGGAGCACTGGCCCGGGGGTTTAAAATAATGATGACCCTCGAGAGAGCGACTCCCAAGGGAAAAGTAGGTGGTGGTGAGGCAAATGGTAAAACCAAGATTGGCCATTGCTGGAGGGGTTTTATTCAAGGCGAAATATCAAGGGGTTCCCATTATTACCCAACCGCGTAAGGAACGCAAAATCCGGGAACATAACACCGATATGACGGAAACTAGGGCGGCAAGAGTGGAACAAAACACCAGACATAAGGCCGAGCCTTCCACCCTTTACCAAGTATATAGATGCATTAATTAAATAAGATATATTGTGATATCCCAACAAGTAAACATGTTCCAACAAGCAACAACATCTCCATGTTCCAACAAGGAACAAACTTCAATCTTCACCTGCAACTAACAACGCTATAAGAGGGGTTGAGCAAAGCGATAACATAGCCAAACAACGGTTTGCTAGGACAAGGTGGGTTAGAGGCTTGGTTCACAATATGGGAGGCATGATAAGCAAGTGGTAGGTATCGCAACATAGGCATAGCAAAAGAGCAAGCATCTAGCAAGCAAAGATAGAAGTGATTTGGAGGGTATGATCATCTTGCCTGAAATCCTGCAAGCAAGAAGAACGAGTCCATGAAGAAGAACAAACGGACATAGACGAACGGGTCCTCACAAACGCGACGTTACCGGAACCAAGCCGAAGAAGAAAACACCGGAAATAAGCACACAACATAGTAAACAACCAACACAAGTACATGGTATGATATGCGGAATGCGGTATGCGATGCATATGCATGATTAGATAAGGAATGATTTAACCTGGCCTCAACTTGGAAATTCAAGTGTTCCACTAGAAAGGTGAGATAAAATCACTTGAAAACGATATAAAGAACGCCGGAATCGGAGTTACGGTTTGGAAATGGCAAGCAATTCAAATATGGCACCGGTCTGCGATTTACAGCAAGTAGCCATCTAAATGCAACAAGATGAGCATGCTACAGCACCCAAACATGACAACCAAATACATGACAGGGATCCACTCATGATGCTTAACAAAAGACTAGCACTGAACTACGGCAAATTCATCCATTAACAGGTTCAAACAAGCATGGCAAAAATGCATTTGGTAAACAGATTTCAGACTTAGTGAAATTAACACTTGTCTGGAATTTCAGATCAGGTAGCCTACTTCGGAGCATGAAAACTATATGTTGCAGGACCTGAACATGGCAAAGTAAAGCATGGCATGGAGCTACTCAAAGAGCTTAACAAAAGTCCCTTAGTGACCTTGAGCCAAAAGGGATCAGAAAATACATTTGCAAGCATGTGAACGTGGCAAAAACATAATCAGTTCTCAGACTTAGTAAAAACTGGAGCATGCTGAAACAGATATCAAGTAGGCATGTTTACGAGCTCGATGCACTCACTACAGAGCAAGTCATGACAAACTAAGCATACAACCATCAAGAATATGCAAAATACAAGCTAGAAATGGTAGGAACAATAACATAGCATGCACGAATCATCTACAACATCCTCGGCAAAATCGCTAACAAGTAGACAATCTGCCCAGATTTACGAAATGACAAAAGTAGAGCTCGATTGACTCAAGCTAGGGTGCTCCATAATTGCAAACAAAGACATGGATGGATAGAGCACTACAATATAAACAAAACATCCTTACTGATCATCCTCAAAAGAGTCACGGATCACTAGGAAACAACATGAACATAAGGCATATTGAGATAAACAGGTCAAGGACTTAGTGGAATTGCTAAGTCCCTGAAATCAGCATTAACAAATGCACCACTTTGCAAGCTTGTGCTAGTCACCACACACATCGCAAAAATACATGGATAGCACCTCTGGAAAGATGGCATGGCATATAACAAAACACATGTAGAGCTCAGGAGCATATCATGCACACATTAATCATGGCAAAAATGACAAATAGCTATTTGGTGCAACAGATCTGACAATTTAACTCAAATAGCACTCTTCCAACAGCATTTCGGGCATCAAGATGAACTCAAATGAAAATGATGCCATGAGATGAAATGATGTGCTCTCTGAGACGAACATTTTGATATGCTACACGCATGAATCGGAGCTACGGATGCAAAGTTACGACATGAAGAACAAGGGCATTTGAATCTGGAAATCGGGGACTTAGTGGAATCTATACCTCCGCAAAAAGTCAACGCGGGACGGAGAGAAGCGGGACGGCACAGATCCGGATCTGGACGGGGCGTGTTTGGTTCGGGCACCCGGTGGATCTGATTCACCCGGGCTGGATCTAGCCGGTGTGCACGCTGGCGACGCGGGCGGTGAACTCCGGCGATGGCCGGCGACGAGGACACGGTGGCGCGGAGCTCCAGCGGACGGAGAACGCCGGAGAAGCGGCGGAGGGCGGCGCCAGCGTCGGAGTTGTGTGAGGGCGGCGGAGGAGCGACGCCTCAGGCCGGGTGACAACGGCGGCGGCCGACGAGCAGGAGGTGGCGGCAGCGGCGGAGGCGGCGCGCGGTGGAGGTGGCGGCCGGCGGCGAGCGCAGCGGCGGCGGCGGCGAGCAGGCGCTCGGGCGGCGGCATGTCTTTGTGAAGGCGCACGCAACGGCGGAGCTGGAGCGAGGGAGGTGGGGCAGTTCGGTTCCTGCAGGGAGGCGAGAACAACGCCGATGTGCTCCACGGCCACGGCGGACGCGGGACTTGAGGCAGAAGGCGAGGCGGCCTCGAGCAGATCCGGCGATGGCGCTTGCTCGGAGGCTACCAGATGAAGCGAAACGACGGCGGCGACGCCGTGAGGCTTGAGCGAGCTCCTGCTCGTTCCTAGGAAGGAGAAAGAGAGAGGGCCACCATGATAGTGAGAGAGGAAAAATTAGGAAGAGGAGAGAAACGGGACGAGGCCGGTCCTGGTCGTGGCCGCCGACGGCGGGGTCACCAGAGGGCGCGGCCTGCAGGGTCGGTGAGGCTCGGGCGCGAGGGCTCCTGCTCCGCTACTGCTACGGGTTCGAGGAGAAAGCAGAGGAGGAGCTTCGGGGAAGGAGGTGGATCTCTAGGAAGACAAGAGGAGTGGATCTGGTTGGGTGGCTGAGAAAAACGAGGAGGATGCGGCGGCGACCGAGGGGGATTTGGAGTGTGGCGGCGGCTGAAGGGGGACAAACGACCTAGTTTTTAGGGTTTGGTCTGATATATATAGCAAAAGGATTAAAGGAGAGGGATTTGGATCATCGGATTGGAATCCTACGGACGAGAATAAAATAGGTAGGGAGTCCAAAAAGGAAAATGGAGATGTTTTGTAGATGTTTGGGGATGATCCGGACACAACGGTGGCGACAGACCGAGTCAGGTCCGGGACAGCTTTTCGGACGCGCGCGCGAGGAGGGCCGCGGGCTGACGAGAGGGGTTAGGTAGGACCTGAGGGTAGGTAGTGGACTGTGGAGAGCGGGTTGGTCTGAGAGAAGAGGGGAGTGATGCAGCCCGGCAGGGTTTCTGGAGACCGAAAACGTCCGACGAAAAGACCGACTATAATGTCGCTATAGTTATCCGTTGGGCTATCAAACGAACTCCGAATGCGATGAAACTTCATAGGCGGTCTATCTACACCATAATAAGACCACACGTCAACTCTCATCCCATTCCAAGAACATTCTCCGGCCACTTATAAAATATTATTTCGGACATGCCGCGGGCGCGTGCAAGTGTGGTTGGGCTCAGAACGGACAACGGAGAGAACTCGGAGAACCCGGACGAATGCAAGTTTTGAAAACATGATGGTGCAATGCACATGATGACATGACAAGATGCAACACGCAAGCAAATGACATGGCAACGACGGCGAATAACTGGGAGACAACTGGCGCATCGGTCTCGGGGTGTTACACATAGGGATGATGAGTTATCTTCCAAGTTTCATTTGCCAAGATGGAATCCATCTCACTACGGGCCGCTTCCTTCTAGTAGTCAGCATCTTTCGATGCATAGGCCTCTGAAATAGAACTGGGAATGTCATCTATGAGATACACAAGAAAATCATCACCAAAGGACTTTGCGGTCCTCTGTCTCTTGCTCCTAGTAGAAACTTCATTGTTCTGTGATGACCCACAAGTATAGGGTATCAATCGTAGTCCTTTCGATAAGTAAGAGTGTCGAACCCAACGAGGAGCGAAATGAAATGACAAGTGGTTTTCAATAAGGTATTAACTGCAAGCACTGAAATAGTTGGTAACAGGTAGTTTGATAGCAGGATAATTTGTAACAAGCAAGTGACGGTAACGGTGAATAAAGTGCAGCAAGGTAGCCCAATCCTTTGGTGGAAAAGGAGCCAAAACGTTCTCTTATGATAAGCAAAGCGTTCTTGAGGGTACAAGGGAATTTCACCATGTCGCTTTCATCATGTTTGCTTGATTTGTGTTCGCTACTTTGATAATTTGATATGTGGGTGGATCGGTGCTTAGGTGTTGTTCTTACTTGAACAAACCTCCTACTGATGATTAACCCCCTCGCAAGCATCCGCAACTACGAGAAAAATATTAAGATAAAATCTAACCATAGCATTAAACTTTTGGATCCAAATTGGTCCCTTCCGAAGTAGCGCATAAACTAGGGTTTAAGCTTGTGTCACTCTAGCAACCCATCATCTAATAACTACTCCACAATGCATACCCTTAGACATTAATAAAGTGAAGTGCCATGTTGCAACATCCCAATTTTCAACTTGGATGTTATACATAGGTCATCTTATGCATAACATATTTTTATTTGCATTTGGTTGTGATCCTAGAAATCTTAAGCAACTCAAGGACCCAAGGAGAGAGTTCGAGGTTTCACAAATTTTCATATTTGAATTTAATTCAAATTTGAAGAAAGGAATCAATTTGATTTTAATATTTTCTCTCCAATTATTTCCAATAACAAAAATAAATGAGAGAAGTTAAAATGACTTCTTCAACAAAAGAGAAATATTGGAGAAGAAATTTTAAATCAAATTATTATTTTATTCGTATTTTATTTGCTATTTTATTTGAATTAGAGAAAACATGCATTTTTTAAATTGCATTTTAGGCCAGAAAAATGTTCATCTTGTCCTAAATATTAGGTTTGGACGGTGAAAATTGTTTCTCTTATTTTTAGATTTTCTTTATTTTATTAGGATTTTTCCTCTGCAGTGAAATTTATTTAAAAAGAATCTCTCCGGACCGAACTGGCCGAAGGCCCAGCCGTCCTTCTTGCCACCGCCTAGTCCCTGAGCCGCGCCGGAGTCCGCCTACCACCCGACGCTGCCGTGCCCGAGTCAGGGCCGGACTCCACCACCCCGCCGCCTTGCCCCTTGCCCAAGACAACACCCCCGGGCTTTATAAGCCGCCCCCCGGGCCCTCTCCTCATGCAGCCACCCACCACCGCCGCGCCGTCGCCGCTGCCTTGCGCCACCGCACCACACAACCCCGCGTCGCCTTCCGCCGCTGCCGCGCTGCTCCCCGCCGTCCGCTGCCGTGTCGCGCCGCCTTGCCGTAGACGCCTCGCCAGAGAACGTCGTCGCCGCCGGTTCTCCTTTTCCCGAACCGGTATAAAACCGAGAAAACCTCGCTCGGTTTTTTTCTAATCTCGATTTATGTCATTAGATCAGTTTTATTTTTTTGGGTTCGCTAATTATCGAACGTTCACCCGTTAGTTTCTTATAGCGAACATGTTCTTTCGTTAGCCTCTGTTTACGAACGTTCGTTAGGTTTTTTTTAGTTTAATTTTCGGCCAGGGACCTATCTGTGAATACTTTTATCACAGTTTAGTCCCTGAACTTCAAACCCTCATTACTTTTTGCTCATTTGTCCAAATCCAGTGAAACCAACGCCATTATCTTCGTCTTGTTCCCCTCTTTCCAGATAATCAACTTGAACATGGTTTTGACAATTTAAAATTTGGTTTTAAGCAGATTTGATTTCAAACTTCTTTTGATCGTAGTTTGGGTTTCGTGACTCCGATTCGATTGATTCTTTTTGCAAATCGAACTTCTTCACTTGAACTTTCAGTTTGGATCTTTTTATTTTGAGCTTTACCCTTGCATCTTATACTTGAGTTCTTATGTATGCTATTGTTTGTTCACGATAGAGTTTCCGGAGTGCAAGGCTTGCTACTACGAATCACTAGGGTTTTCAGATCGTCAGCAAGGCAAGTAACACTTTGATCATATTCCCTTTAATACCCACTTTTATGCATTAGTCTCAACCCTCCAACATTGCATGAGTAGGACTTGTTTAACATGTGGGTATATGGGAAGTAGTTGATGAGGTAGGAACCTATTGCCCTTTTATTTCAAACCCTGGGGAGTTACTACGTTATGCTCACACCGCTATGCTATGCTCGTAGACGTGAATTGGGTTTTGAGAGAAGTCATGAAAGTTGTGAGAGTTATTGTTTACTAAGGTTTAACTTAAGGTGGCTACTTTAATACACATCTGGGTGGACTAGTTTGTGGGCACGGGGGGAATCCAGTGTTGTCCAAAGAGATCCCGGGGCTTCCGTGTGACCATCCTATGGTTCACCCCCAGGCTCAAAGGGATCATAAGATTATTCATGCTAGAAACTTCCGTGTGTAGCCACATGCCATTATGGGCTCTGGCATAGTTGAGTGAGTTGTGGGAATCCTTTCCATGATGGGCTAGCAAATGTAGGGGATTGTAGGTGTACCGGCCTATCTATCGGTTAAGGGGACCTCTTCGGAAAGACTGTGTCTCGGTCATCCGTTTCTCAAACACCCTGTAGTGCGAGAAATACAACAGAGGAGATCGAGTCTTGCGCGGAAAAGTGCGCAAACCTCTGCAGAGTGTAAAAACTAATCATGATTAACCGTGTCCCCGGTTATGGACATCTTGAGTATCTGGTACTTGAATTATTATGTTGATCCCATCACTCTACTTAATTAATTTTGTCGGGTTGTTAACTTTTAATTGGGATTGAGATGGGGTTCCATTCTCAATGTTTTCAACAAACTTTGTAGTTAAATATAATATATTCCTTTGTTGTAGGGAAAATCTAGCTTTAGGCAAATGATAACCATAGAGCCTCCACCAGCCATATATGCATGTAGTTATAGTTGTTATTTGTTCATTGCTCTATAGTGTTATCTTGCCAGGATATTCTGTCGGCGTTCTGGGAATGGGGGTCCCCAGACTTGCCTGCCTGCGGCCCACGGCGTGGCTGGGCTAGCAGGTTCGTACAGCCCATCTTCATCAACAAGACATTCAAGACCCTCGCGAGGGGCCAAGCCTCGCGGGGCGGACGACGCAAGACCTCCTCAAGAGCGGCCTCGCCAGGAAGGCTCACGAGGGGTGGAGAGATCAAGGCAAGGCAAACCTCTTGAGGCCCCTCATGACGTGAGCCATGACGATCGAGGCCAGGCGGGTGCCAGGTGGGCGCCAGTGCGCGCAGCGTCCTTGTTTCCTCGTTGGTGCTAAGGGGGTAAGCGTAGGCGCGAAGTACCGAGGCATCAAGCAAAGGTTTCCACATTGGTGCAACGAGGCCAGGACCAGAAGGACGACAAGACGGAGGTCACCATGGAGCGCAAGACGGCGTCATCACCAGGGCCTTTTGAAGGAGAAGACCACCTTTTGTCAATATAGCTTGTACTAGTTGTCCCCTTTTGAATTGGCTGTTGTTGGCTCCCTTCCCGCTCAATATTTGGGGAGAGGACCAGGGCCTATATAAGTAGAACTAGCCGCCACCATGGGGGGCATCAGATCGACACCATCACGAGTCGGTAGCAGATTTCGATCCTCACACACACAAACTCACCAAACACAAGAACACCTCGACCTCAGGAGGCTGTTCTTCCTCTTGTACTGTTCATCATTAGCCCAAGAGGCAATCCACCACCACCACACTGGAGTAGGGTATTACACCACAACGGTGGCCCGAACCTGTATAAATCTTGTGTCTTTCTGTGTTGAGAGTTCGTCGTGTTCGTCTGCGAGATCTTAGAGAGCTAGGGCGTGGATCGATAGGGAGAAAACCTTCCCGCGCACCCCAATGTTCGAACCTCAAGGGTCTACCGGAATCCCAGATCTGACATTTGGCGCGCCAGGTAGGGGTGCGCCGAAGCCTCTGTCCATCGCTCTGCGCTTCGTTGCTCCGTCGTCCCCATGGCAGACGCGCGCCATGCTCGAGCTGAGCACCGGGCCGCCCTCGCAGCCCACGTTGCTCAGATTGCTCCCGTCGGCGGGCCACCTCGCCGCTCCCTGTCGCCCGCTGCCAACGCCGCCACCGCCCCGGGGGAGAACGAGCAGCAAGCATCCTCACTGCACCCATCGGTGCGGCGGGACGGCCGCACCGCCACTCCATCGCTGACCCTGACCGGCTCTTCTTCCCATGCACGTCACCCTCCCATGGATGCACGGGCCGCGCTCCTCATGGCGCACGAGCTCCTGCGCTACCGCCCAGTCGAAGACCTCTACAAGGACTGGATCAACCGCATCGCCGAGCTTGTTCGCGCCACCGGGGGCTCTCCGGCAGACGCGCGGCTCCGTGATGCGACCCGCTGCGTCCCGCACCTGCGCGTGAAATGAGAAGCTGTCAAGAAGTCCCTCGACCGCAACAAAACGCTCCGTCGCTCCTTGCGCCGCCGCGCCAGGACCGGCTGCCGCGACAAGTCCGTGCGCCACCTAGAGCGGCGGGGCCCGGACCCCGTCAAGACCAAGTTCCATCCCCAAGGTGGGTCCCAGTGACCACGGCTGGCTACCGCGCCTTCACCCCCGAGCTGCGCAGTGTCGCCTGGCTAGGCAAGTTCAAGCCGGATCTGCCTCCTCGCTACGATGGCACCCCCTACCCCGAGGAGTTCCTGCAGCTCTATGAGCTGAGCATCGAAGCGGCCAACGGCGACGAGAAGGTCATGGCAAACTGGTTTCCCATGGCTCTCAAGGAAGGCGCTTGCTCCTGGCTCCTGAACCTACCGCCGGGCTCGATCTCCTCCTGGGACGAAATGCGCACCCGCTTCATTGCCAACTTCCAGGGCACTCGCGACCGCCCCCTGGTCACGAGCGATTTGTGCCGCATCAAGCAGCAACCAGGAGAGACCCTACAGAAGTACATTCAGCGCTTCAACAGCACACGGATCAAGATCCCCAAGGTGACCGACGAGGCCATTGTGGGAGTCCTGGATTAGGGGGTCTCCGGACAGCCGGACTATATCGTTTTGCCGAACTGTTGGACTATGAAGATAGAAGATTGAAGACTTCGTCTCGTGTCCGGATGGGACTCTACTTGGCGTGGGAGGCAAGCTAGGCAGTACGGATATGGATATCTCCTCCTTTGTAACCGACCTTGTGTAACCCTAGCCCCCTCCGGTGTCTATATAAACCAGAGGGTTTTAGTCCGTAGGACAACATACAATCATACCATAGGCTAGCTTCTAGGGTTTAGCCTCTCCGATCTCGTGGTAGATCAACTCTTGTAATACCCATATCATCAAGAATAAATCAAGCAGGACGTAGGGTTTTACCTCCATCAAGAGGGCCCGAACCTGGGTAAAACATCGTGTTCCCTGCCTCCTGTTACCATCCGCCTTAGACGCACAGTTCGGGACCCCCTACCCGAGATCCGCCGGTTTTGACACCGACATTGGTGCTTTCATTGAGAGTTCCTCTGTGTCGTCGCCGTTAGGCTTGATGGCTCCTACGATCATCGATAGCGATGCAGTCCAGGGTGAGACTTTTCTTCCCGGACAGATCTTTGTGTTCGGCGGCTTCGCACTGCCGGCCAACTGGCTTGGCCATCTGGAGCAAATTGAAAGCTACGCCCCTGACCACCAGGTCAGGTTTGGAAGCTTAAACTACACGGCCGATATCCGCGGAGACTTGATCTTTGACGGATTCGAGCCTCTGCCTTGTGCGTCACGCGGTCACGATGAGTATGATTTAGCTCTACCATCAGACAGTGTTCAGGAGATCGCACCGACAGCCGCTCCGACCCTCAATTTGGAGCCTGTTGCGCCGTCCATGGACGGGTGGCTGGACCACGCCACGGAGGCCTTGCCCTCAGTGGCGATCGAGCCGAACATCGACCTTACCCTGCACGAGAGCCGTGATGTCATACTGCCAGATCCTTCTCTGGCCACGGACTCCGAACTGCCTGCGCCCGTCCCTAGCGAATCCGATTGGGCGCCGATCATGGAGTTTACCTCCACCGATATTTTTCAGCACTCGCCCTTTGGCGACATACTGAACTCATTAAGGTCTCTCTCCTTGTCAGGAGGATCCTAGCCGAACTATGTCCGGCAGGATTGGGATGCGGATGATGAAGAAATTCGCTGCCCACCCACCACCCACTTAGTAGCCACTGTCGACGACTTAACCGACATGCTCAACTTCCACTCTGAAGACATCGACGGTATGGACGACGATGCGGGAGACGAAGAGGAACCACTGCCCACAGGGCACTGGACAGCCACCTCATCATACGATATATACATGGTGGACACACCCAAAGAAGGCAATGGCAACGAGACAGCGGAGGATGACCCCTCCAAGAAGCAACCCAAGTGCCGACGTCAGCGGCGCCGCTCTAAGTCCTGCCAAAGCAAAAGTGGTGATACCGGCACAGGAGATAATAACACTCCGGATAGTGCCTAAGATGGCAACAATCCCCTCCAGCACGATCTAGGATAGGAGGGTGGAGAGGCTAGCCCTCCAGAGAGAGCGGCAAATGGAGAGGCGGAGGATGATAATTACATTCCCCCCTCCGAAGACGAGGCAAGCCTCGACGATGACGAATTCGTCGTGCCAGAGGATCCCATCGAACAAGAGCGCTTCAAGCGCCGGCTTATAGCCATGGCAAATAGCCTTAAGAAAAAGCAGCAGCAGCTTCAAGCTGATAAAGATCTGCTAGCTGACAGATGGACTGAAGTCCTGGCGGCCGAGGAATATAAACTCGAACGCCCCTCCAAGAGTTACCCAAAATGCAGGTTGCTACCCCGACTGGAGGAAGAAGCGTATGATGCGGCTGATCGGCCACCCCGTGGCCGCGACAGAGAGGCATTCCAGCCAAAAACTCAGCCTGCACCCCGATGCCATTCAAATAAAAAGGCATGGGGAAATACGCCAGACCTATGAGACGTATTGGAGGACAAAGCAAAACATGCAAGATCGATCTACGGATCACGAGGGCGCGCCACTATGTGAGACGATAAACGTCACGACGGATACAATAAAAGTAAATCCGGCTGGGCCGCACACAACGGGCAAGACTCATTGGAGCTGCGTCGCGATATAGCCCAGTACAGAGGCGCCGCACACCCCTTATGCTTCACAGACGAAGTAATGGATCATCAAATCCCAGAGGGTTTCAAACCCGTAAATATAGAATCATATGACGGCACAACAGATCTTGCGGTATGGATCGAGGATTTCCTCCTGCATATCCACATGGCACGCTGTGATGATCTATACGCCATTAAATACCTCCCACTCAAACTTAAAGGAACAGCTCGGCATTGGCTCAACAGTTTGCCAGTAGAGTCCATTGGCTGTTGGGAAGATCTGGAAGCCACATTCCTCGACAACTTTCAGGGCACTTATGTGCAACCACCAGATGCCGATGACTTGAGCCACATAATTCAGCAGCCAGCGGAATCGGCCAGGAAATTCTGGACACAGTTCCTAAGAAAGAAAAATCAAATCATCGACTGTCCGGATGCAGAGGCTCTAGCAGCTTTCAAGCACAACATCCGCGACGAGTGGCTAGCTCGGCACCTTGGTCAGGAAAAACCGAAATCTATGGCAGCCCTCACGACACTCATGACCCGCTTTTGTGCGGGAGAAGACAGCTAGCTGGCTTGCAGTAATAACATATCAAAGAACCATGGTACTTCGGATACCAAGGACGGCAATAGCAGGTCACGTCGCAACAAACATAAGCGCCGCATTAACAACGATAATACTGAGGATACGGCAGTCAATGCCGGATTCAGAGGCTCTAAACCCGGTCAGCGGAAAAAGCCATTCAAAAGAAGCACTCCGAGCCCGTCCAGTTTGGACCGTATACTCGATCACGCGTGTCAAATACATGGCACCCACGACAAGCTAGCCAACCACACCAATAGGGATTGTTGGGTGTTCAAGCAGGCCAGCAAGTTAATTGCCAAAAACAAAGATAAGGGGCCACATAGCAATGAGGAGGAGGAGCCCCAGCAGCCGAATACCAGAAGAAAGAAGAGGTTCCCCCCACAAGTGTGGACGGTGAACATGATATACGCAACCCACATCCCCAAGAGGGAGCGGAAGCGTGCGCTCAGGGACGTATATGCGTTGGAGCCAGTCGCCCCAAAGTTCAACCCATGGTCCTCCTGTCCGATCACCTTCGATCGCAGGGACCACTCCACTAGTATCCGTCATGGCGGATTCGCCGCACTGGTCTTAGACCCAATTATTGACGGATTTCACCTCACTCGAGTCCTTATGGATGGAGGCAGCAGCCTGAACCTGCTTTACTAGAACACGGTGCGCAAAATGGGTATAGACCCCTCAAGGATCAAACCCACAAAAACGACCTTTAAAGGCGTCGTACCTGGTGTAGAGGCCCATTGCACAGGCTCAGTCACACTGGAAGTGGTCTTCGGATCCCCGGATAACTTCCAAAGCGAAGAGTTAATCTTCGATGTAGTCCCGTTCCGCAGTGGTTATCATGCACTGCTCGGGCGAACCGTATTTGCGAGATTCAATGCGGTACCGCATTATGCATACCTCAACCTCAAGATGCCAGGACCTCACGGGGTCATTACAGTTAATGGAAACACAGAGCGCTCTCTCCGAACGGAGGAGCACACTGAGGCCCTCGCAGCGGAAGCGCAAAGCGGCCTCTTAAGGCAGTCTACTAGTTCGGCGTTTAAGGACCCGAACACCTTCAAGCACGCCCGGAGTAATCGGCAACAGGACCGCCTGGCACGTTCCGAGCTCGCATAGCAATGCGGCCCCCACCCCGGCCCAAGCCAAACGGTGAAAATCGCGCCATGCGTACATAATTACGCATTAAAAATACCATGGGCACAGGTAGGGAGGGGGCACGACTACGACACGCCCCAAGACGCGGCTTAAACCGCACTAGGGGCTTCCCGCTTTGTTATTTTTCTCTCTTTCAGGACATTAATTTCTGGAAACCGTGTCCGGCAGCATGATTGCCGAACACATGATGCAGCAACCAAGGAGGCAGAAAGCTACATCACACCACGGATCTCCCAGGTGGATTACGATAACGAGTGTAATACTTGCCTTAATACTATTCTTCAGCTCGCCCTTGGAGGGGACATAGTCCTACTTTTTGCTTATTGCACTACATGTATCATTCTGCTTTAACGCACCTTTTTGAATAAACAATGCATAGCATTAAGACTATTATTGCATTCTTCCTTTATATATATATATGTTCATTAATGACACCTTGCAACCGTACACTTTGGTACGGCCAACACACCAGGGGCTTAAGTACCCCACAATATGGTGTGAGAAGTCCGAACACTTTCACAAGTGTGGCACCCCGAACTTATAGCATTATATGCATCAGCTCCAAATCATGTCTTTGGTCAATAGTTGGGTTTGCCCGGCTCCCATGTTTTGGTACCTTACGTTCCGCTATATCAGCTAAGGTAGCACTGGGAGAACTACTGCGATTGTGCCCCGGTTCAGCTGGGCTAAGCACCTCAGCAGAGAAAGCTAAAACTGACTGTCATGATAAGGCGAGAGACTGGTCGCCGTTCAAGAGGTTTTCGAGTCCCTAAAGACTTATGCCACTTAGAGCGAGGAGTCGGCCCTGTCCGGCTTAAAGCGTGCATCGCGCCCCGAATTCGGCCTTCCGAATACTAGGGGCTTCGCCGAAATTTAAAATTATAGAATTCTATGGCTAAGTGAGAGTGATAACGCATTATAGTCCGATTGCCTTGTTCGTTGTGCTGAGCACCTCCTTCGAAGGACCCAACAATGGGAACAAGAGTGCTCAGGTTTATCCCGAACACCTCAGCACTCGTGGCATGGGGGAAGAAGCCGACGACTAGCCATCTCTCAGATTTGATAAACAGCCAAACAGAAGGTAATATTTTAAATTTAAAAAGCGTTGCGTAGCGCATATGAACAAGTTTTCATAGATACAGGATTACACGAGCGAGTTTACACAAATATTACATCTTTCGTACACTCGTCCCCTATGAGACGGGCACCCTTCAGGACACCCTCATAGTACATCTCGGGGTGGCGATGCTCCTTGCCCGCCGGCGGCCCTTCCTTAATCAGCTTCACGGCATCCAGCTTGGCCCATTGCACCTTCACACGGGCGAAAGCCCGGCGTGCACCTTCGATGCAGATGGACCGCTTGATGACTTCCAGCCATGGGCAGGCATCTACAAGCCGCCTCACCAGGCTGAAGTAGCTATTGGGAAGGGCGTCGCCAGGCCACATCCGGACTATAAAGCCCTTCATGGCCTGTTCGGCCGCCTTGTGTAGCTCGACCAGCTGCTTTAGCTGGTCGCTCATGGGCACCGGGTGTTCGGCCCCAGTATACTGAGACCAGAACAACTTCTTCGTTGAGCTTCCCTCCTCGGCTTGGTAAAACTATGCGGCATCCGACACGCTGCGGGGCCAATCTGTGAACGCTCCTGGACAGCTCCGGATTCGGGTAAGTAACAAGTAATTTACTTTCACATGTTTGCTTTGCATATAGAATGACTTACCCGTCGCTATCTTCTTCATCGCATCAATCTCCTGGAAGGCATTTTGGGCTTCGGCCTTGGCACTCTTTGCACTCTCAAGGGCTGTGGCAAGCTCGGACTCTCGCGTCTTCAAGTCAAGCTCCAACGCCTCGTGCTTCGTCACGAGGGCTTGGAGCTCTTGCTGCACCTCGCCCACCCGTGCCTCATGCCTTTCCCGCTCGGTGTGCTCCTTGGCCGCTTTGTTTTCGGCCTCGGATAGCGCTTGATTGAGGATCGCCACCTCGGTCGTGGCCCCTAGCAAATTTACAATGATCCTGTCATTCTGCAATCGTATTCTTTTTATATATATCCATAGACTAGGTACTACTTACCTTTGTTCTCCTCGAGATGCCTCTTGGCAAGGCCGAGTTCTCTCTTGGACCCTTCGAGGTCCTGCTTCAGTGTGGTGACCTCCGCAGTCAGTGCGGCTGAGGCCAACAGCGAAGCCTGCATACGCATATTGACATACTTATATTAGACTCCTGCGATATTGTTTGATCCTCTGTTCGGCTTTTCTTTGTGAACACCGAACAGAGCATCAGGGGCTACTGTCTATGCGGTAATATTTCTCCTACATTTCAAAAACTTACCTCAAAGCCTGTTAGAAGGCTGGCACAGGCTTTAGTCAATCCGCTCTTGGCGGACTGAACCTTCTGGACCACCGCACTCATAATAGTGCGGTGCTCCTCGTTGATGGAGGCGCTGCGAAGCGCTCCTAGCAGATTGTCCGGTGCCTCTTGATAGACAGAGGTCACCGGCACAGGCGTCTTGCCCCTTTTGGAAGGAGGCCGCCTGCCTGAGTCCGGAACCATTGGAGGTTCCGGCGTGGGTGCGGTGTTCGGCTGATGGCCGAACTCGGAGCCCTCGGGAGCCTTGCTCCCTCTGCTCCTGGAGTCCGGAAGGTCGCCTTGAGGCGCCTCTGGGGCTGTCTCCCCTCGACCCGGTGCCTCTTGAGACAATACCTCGGCATTGTCCGTAGGGCAAGGGGAGGTGGCGGTCGGAAGTGGATTGCTATCCATATCCGACGAGCCCAGGGAGCCGTCCGACGATACATCGATATAGGCTCGTGGCGGTCTGCATAATAATAATTCGGCGTTAGGAGAAGCAGTGCGACAAAGGAATGCTATGAGTTACTCTGGTCTCCGAATACTTACGACTTGGCCAGGGGCTTGGCCCTGAGCAGCCACTCGTCTTCGCCTTCGGCGGCGGTGGTGGAGTAGTCCGGAAGGAGAGTCCTTCCCTTCTTGGACCCTTCGGCCCCCAGTAGGGGCGGCCTTACTTTTCTTGTCTCCATCGACTGGAGGGGGACCATCTTCATCTTCCTCCTCGTCTTCAGGGGAGGAGTGCGTCGTGGAGTTATCGGATGATAACTCCAATAAACCCTAGCGCCGGGAACTCTTTCGGGTTCTCTTGGCCTTCTTGGTCTTCTCCGGCACCTTGTAAGGAGCCGGAGTCAGCCATCTCCCTCAGGAGAGCATCCGTTGTGTCTTCGGGCAGAGGGGTCGGACTGTTAATCTGCCCCGACATCTCCACCCAGTCCTGTCAAAGGCATGGAGATCAGACCCCGCACATGGTTAAGCTAGGGGAAATAAATATCCTACCGGATGTATAGAACTCACCGAATGCGCTCGGCGCTTCGCGCTTAGCCCGCGGTCCTCGGTGAGAGAGGGAGGGACCTCGGCGCCCTTGAACAGCACCTTCCAGATGTCCTTGTGTGTCGTTTCGAAGAGCTCGCTCAGAGTCTGGTGCTGGGCCGGGTCGAACTCCCACAAGTTGAACTCCCGTTGTTGGAACGGGAGGATCCGGCGGATGAGCATGACCTGGACTATGTTGACAAGCTTGAGCTTCTTGCTTGTCATGTTCAGGATACATTTCTGGAGTCCGTCCAGCTCCACCGATGAACCCCACGACAAGCCCTTCTCTTTCCAGGAAGTGAGCCGTGTAGGGAATCTGGATCGAAACTCGGCGGCAGCCACCCATTTGGTGTCGCGCGGCTCGGTGATGTAGAACCATGCTGATTGCCACCCCGTTATGGTCTCCACGAAGGAGCCTTCAAGCCATATAACGTTGGGCATCTTGCCCACCATGGCTCCGCCGCATTCTTCTTGTTGGCCGCCCACCACCTTCGGCTTGATATTGAAGGTCTTTAGCCATAGGCCGAAGTGGGGGCGGATGCAGAGGAAAGCCTCACAGACGACGATGAACGCCGAAATGTTGAGAATGAAGTTCGGGGCCAGATCATGGAAGTCCAGCCTGTAGTAGAACAAGACACCGCGGACAAATGGATGAAGGGGAAACCCCAGTCCGCGGAGGAAGTGGTGGAGGAAAACTACCCTCTCATGAGGTTCCGGGGTAGGGACGATCTGCCCCGCAGCGGGCAGCCGATGCATGATATTCGCGGCTAAGTATCCGGCTCCGCGTAGCTTTTTGATGT
Organism: Triticum dicoccoides; assembly: GCF_002162155.2. Taxonomy (NCBI): domain Eukaryota; kingdom Viridiplantae; phylum Streptophyta; class Magnoliopsida; order Poales; family Poaceae; genus Triticum; species Triticum dicoccoides. Next base: position 441,063,020 of record NC_041392.1, read on the forward strand.
GTCCCTCCGTAATGGAGGAAGCCATCCACTTGCCTCCCGCTCCGGACATGTTTGGAGAAGGTTGAGGAGAAAGATGTGGACTTGGGCGTTGGAGCTCGAGTGTGCAAAAATGGATGAGCAAAGGAGGAAGAAGGCGTGGATGAAAAGGTGAATCATTGTCCCTTTATATGGGCGGACGAAACTATGCGTCCCCACTAGCCTGGTAAAACTCGCTTATCCCCCAAGCGCCGTAATCGATGGCGTGGTTGGGTAACCCACGCCCGTGTTGATGAGAATCCCGTAATAATGGGAACATGATCTCTGCTTTGACAAGACGTATCAAGAAACTGCCTCGCGTTGTGTGTGGGGCTAGTTAAAGGAAACAGTTCGAATAATTACCGGGCCATGGCATAATGTCATGTTGCCAAAACATGTCAGCAGATTAGATTTGTGGAAATGTTATTCTCTCTACGGTGGTATATGGAACTTATTTTGCAGGGTCGGACACTATCTTGGTATTCAAATTCTTCTGTGATGTATTCGGAGGAGGAACCCGCCTTGCAATGCCGAAGACAATACTGCGCGCCGGACTCATCGTCATTGAAGCCTGGTTCAGGGGCTACTGAGGGAGTCCTGGATTAGGGGGTCTCCGGACAGCCGGACTATATCCTTTTGCCAGACTGTTGGACTATGAAGATACAAGATTGAAGACTTCGTCTCGTGTCCAGATGGGACTCTAATTGGCGTGGAAGGCAAGCTAGGCAGTACGGATATGGATATCTCCTCCTTTGTAACCGACCTTGTGTAACCCTAGCCCCCTCCGGTGTCTATATAAACCGGAGGGTTTTAGTCCGTAGGACAACATGCAATCATACCATAGGCTAGATTCTAGGGTTTAGCCTCTCCGATCTCGTGGTAGATCAACTCTTGTAATACCCATATCATCAAGAATAAATCAAGCAGGACGTAGGGTTTTACCTCCATCAAGAGGGCCCGAACCTGGGTAAAACATCGTGTTCCCTGCCTCCTGTTACCATCCATCTTAGACGCACAGTTCGGGACCCCCTACCCGAGATCCGCCGGTTTTGGCACCGACAGCCATCATCTCTACGTTCTCTGATGGCATCCGCGACGTCAAGATGAAGGAAGAGCTCTCTATCCATGAAGATCTGTGCACAACCCTAGAGTTGTTCAACATAGCGACCAAGTGTGCTAGAGCTGAGGAGGGGCGCCTCTCCCTCCTCGAGCTCCCTGCTGCAGACCTGGAGGAGAAGAAAGCCAAGACCAAGGACGTGAAGTGCAAGGGAGCAGCCGTACTCGCGGCGGAACCAGACACCAAGTGTGGCAGAGACCAACCAGAGTCCTCTAAGAGCAGTCGTCCGTTCTGCACCTTCCATAACCTGAGCACCCACAACACCAGCGACTGTCAAGAGCTCTGAGCCATTCGCGAAGGATGCTTCAACTGACTCCCCGAGCGCGGCGACCAGGGCTACGGCCGAGGAGGAGGACACGGAGGCGGACACTGGAACGACCGTGGCTTGCGTCAGGAAGTGGCGCGACCGGCCTCATGAGGATCGATGGCAAGATCAGCCTCCTGAGGGCGATTGGAGAGATCAGCCTCGTGAGGATCGCCCTCAAGGTAACGCTGGACTCCCTCCGCTGCCGCCACCACCAAGAAGGAATGATGAACACCATCAGGACGACAGGGCTGGGGGCTTCCAGGAACCACGTGCCATCGCCTGCATCTTGGGCAGAGCCCGGGCCCCAGCCTCGCAGCGCATCTTCAAGCAGTTTGCTCGCGAAGTGAATGCAGTCCTCCCCAAGCTCGAAGCAACACGCCCACTCAGCTGGTCCCAGTGCCCCATCACGTTCAGCTCGGCAGATCAGCTCAAGTGTGCGGCTACCGCTGGCGTCCTCCCGATGCTTTGCTCCCCAGTCATCAGCAACGTGCAATTTACCAAGACCCTCATCGACGGCGGCGCAGGGCTCAGCGTCCTATCCATTGACACGTTCGACAGCCTCCAAGTGCCTTACGACCAGCTCCAGCCTACCAAGCCTTTCTCAGGAGTGACCGACAGTTCCACCACACCGATAGGGCAGGTCCACCTCCCTGTCACCTTCGGCACATGCAAAAACTACCGCACCGAGCTCATCGACTTCGACGCCGCGCACATCCTCCTGCCGTACAACGCCATCCTCGGGTACCCAGCCCTAGCCAAGTTCATGGCGGTGACCCTTCACGGCTACAATGTCCTCAAGATGCCAGGAAGCAGCGGGATCATCACGGTCCCATGTGAAGAAAGAGATGCGGTGTGCTCCCTCGAGCGTGCCTTCCAAGCTGCAGCAATTGACGACCCCGACAGCAGGAGCGAGGGCCCTCATGAGGCCATCCCCAAGAAGAAGAAGCAGTTGTGCCGTGTCGGACCTCAGGAGGGTGGCGTCGCAGCCGGAGCATTGTCAGGATCAGCGCCCGTTCCAGGGGCTCCTCCCCCCATCGCATAGGAAGGTGCGCCCGGCACCCTTCTCGGGCAGGGCTCGGGGGCTTTCTTCTGGAAGGCCTCAGACCTTGCCCACATCTCGAAGGAGGCGCTCGGGCACCACTTGGAGGCATGCTTCATGACATGTTTCCCTCAGGAGGACATAGGGCAAGGACTGCACAATGTTCAGGAGTTCATCACCAAGATCACCTAGGAGCTGCAAGACCCAAGGGCCATGTGTGGCGACCGCCGCTCACAAGGTGCTGCTTTCCATCCAGGCAAGGATGTCGGGCTGCGCGTCTGCGTTGATGTTCTAGGGCTCAATATGGTTGCTTCCCAGGAGCTTTTCTGGCCTTCGCATGTGGGACGCTGCAAGGGCCCACCACACAGCTACGTTCGCATGCCCTTTGGCCTGCCGAGCGTATCGGTCGCCTACCAGTGCAACCTGCAGTGCCTCCTGGCGTATCTGGAAGCTAGGCACCATGCCGTCCGGACGGAGAAGGGGACGGTACTCAAGGAACCACGTGAGTCCCTAGAGCCTCCTGAGGCTCAGGGCCCCGATGGCTCGTGAGGAGCAACCCTTTCGTCGTGCGCCTTCAGCTGCCTCAACTCTCCTTCGTCAACATAACCAGGTGACATCTTTTCAAGTTCATTCAGCCGGGAGTGCCCCTCGGGCTGCATCATTCCCAGGCCGCGTGGGTCCGTCCTTGTGGCATGTACCCCTTTTATTTATGTCTTTAGCTTACCTTGTTGGGAGTGCCCCTCGGGCTGCATCATTCCCAAGCTACTCGGGCCTGACCCGGTGGCACGTATCCCCCATGCATTACTTAAGCCTACTGCTCTTATGATTGATCTACCTATGATTGCTACTTTCTCGATCGCAACCCATCATGGGAACCGCGCGCCGGCCATCTTTCTTCAGGACCCTTCGCGTGAGTAAGTTGAGCACGGCGTCTGTGCTCGGGTCCGTCCCTGCAGCATCGATAAATCCAGCGGCTGAGCTCTGTCTGGCGAGCCAGTCCCGTTTACGTCACCTCCTGGGGCCGTTGGTGCTTGGCTCTCTCACGTGGTAACCTCAGGAAATTCGTTCGGCGCAGGCCGTCTGACCACCTCGCAGGACAAACACAGCAAAAAAGAACCAAGACCAGGCGCAACAAACCAGTCGTGGAGGGCATCGGTCCTATGGCTGAGGCAGAGGCTCGTGTCCTTTCTTCAGCTGCGCTGATGCGCGTCTTCAGCCATCTGCACCTTCGCGACCCCAATGCCCGCCTCGACGAACTGCTGGAGCCTGTAGCTGATGAGCATTGTGCGCCCACCGCCGCGGCCGTGAAAGGTCAGGTGGAGGCCCTGCTGAAGAAGTTCCGCGGCTTCGTCCTTGCTCCTTTGACCAGCTATGCCACTGATCCTGAAGATGACGATGTCCAGGGGTGACTTGCGACTGCTTTCCTGTTCCGTTCCTGTAATACGCATCAGGCCTCAGGGAGGCGTTAAAACTTTCATTTGATATTGTGAGGAAGATATGTCTTGTAATATTTTCTTCGATATTTTGCAATTTTCTTCCTATTTGCTTTGTGTTCTGCGTCGGTAGAGCCCGGCCCCGCGCATACGTCAACCGCCGTTGGGCCGACCGGAGACCAGGACGGACCAAGGAGTGAGGGGCTACGTGACCAGTTAGGCTCCTGAGTCGCGATGCTCAGGAGTCCCCCTTGATGCGCAAACAACTTACAGGAAGATTACACGAGGATAGGTTGATGTTCTTTTTTGCTGTGTTTGTCCGGTCGGCCCAATGGCGGTTGAGGTATGCGCGGGGCCGGGCTCTGCCGACATAGAACATCAACCTATCCTCGTGTAATCTTCCTGTAAGTTGTTTGTGCATCAAGGGGGACTCCTGAGCATCATGACTCAGGAGCCTAACTGGTCACGTAGCCCCTCACTCCTTGGTCCGTCCTGGTCTCCGGTCGGCCCAACGGCGGTTGAGGTATGCGCGGGGCCGGGCTCTGCCGACGGAGAACACAACGCAAATAGGAAGAAAATTGCAAAATATCAAAGCAAATATTACAGGACATATCGTCCTCACAATATCAAATGAAAGTTTTAACGCCTCCCCGAGGCCTGATGCGTATTACAGGAATGGAACAGGAAAGCAGTCGCAAGTCACCCCTGGACATCGTCATCTTCGGGATCAGTGGCATAGCTGGTCAAAGGAGCAAGGACGAAGCCACGGAACTTCTTCAGCAGGGCCTCCACCTGACCTTTCATGGCTGCGGCGGCGGCCGCACAATGCTCATCAGCTACAGGCTCCAGCAGTTCGTCGAGGCGGGCATTGGGGTCACGAAGGTGCAGCTGGCTGAAGACGCGCATCAGCGCAACTGAAGAAAGGACACGAGCCTCTGCCTCAGCCATAGGACCGATGGCCTCCACGACTTCCTCAAGCGTCTTCACCAAGTGGGGAAGCAGCTGAGCAGGGCCATCCTCGTCGGTGGTCAGTGGCTTCTCCGTGCCCTTCTCGTACAGTGACTTCAGCACCATGCTGGACCTCTTCTCAAGAAGCGAGAAGGCCTCGCGGTCTTCAGCCAGGACATTCGCCTTGGCATCGAGCTCGGCCTCCCTCGTCTTTGCATTCTGCTCCAGTTCCTCCAGTCGGCTGCGCTCCGCAGCCTGTGCCTTCGTCAGCTCCAAGAGCTCAGCAGTGCGACCCTTGATGGCATCCTCCCGAGCCTTCATCTCCTCCTACTTCGCTTCGTGGTCGCGTGCCTCCTTCATGCGCTCATCGCGCAGCCTCTTCAACTAGTCCTCTAGCTCTCAGCAGCGATCGCGGGCAGCCTCGGCGTCCTTCAGCGCCACCTCGCGATCGGCCGCAGCTCTGGCGGCGGCCTGCTTCCCCTGCTCGGAGGCCGCCGTGGCCTAGCTCATCAGTGCTCGAACGGCCGAGTCGGAGTGAAGCCAGCCCGAGGCTAGCTCCAGGCGCCCGGTCACTAGGTGCGTGTCCGTGCCCAGAAGGTCTTCCCGCCGCTTGGCCATCCCCGAGAAAACATACTCCAAGGATACGGAGGGAGCGGAAGAGTTCGGAGCCAGGGGAGCAGCGGGAGGAGGAGGCGACGTCGTTAACAGAGTCTGGAACATCGGGGGCTCCAGAGCCCTTGGGACCTCATCAGCAGAGCCAGGTGTCGGCACTTCCGGAGGCGGCGGGGCCATGGGGGCTGGTTCATCCTACCGATGCTCCTCTTGGCCTCGCGAGGGCGACCGGGCTGGGGAGGTGCGAGTGCTATCGCCTCTATTCTCCGTGGAGGGGGGCGCGGCCACGGCACCCTCCCTCCTCTTCTTCACTAAAGATGCCGGCCTGATCATTCGAGGGTGAACGTCAGAAAATAGCAAGTACAAGCAGGAACAAGGCGAAGCTCGAAGCACTTACTGATCCACTGCGACATAGTCCACCTTCCGCTTGGTGACCCTAAAGCCTGAAAGCGTCGGGGCCTGAGGAGCAGGCGCGTGGGCTCCGAGAGCTGAAGACGGTGCAGCAGAAGGGCCGTAACCAGCCCCAGGCGGCACCATGTCGGAGGCAGCATCCTGAGAGACTAGCGACGACCTACCCCTTGTCGGGATAGGGGGAAGCTCCCTCACCTCCTGGCGGGTGACAACCTCGGCATCCTCTGGAAGGGCCCGGAGGATGTCAGCCTTGCTCAAGGGGTAGTTCTCCCCCATTCCCTCGGGGATCTCCTCCTCCTCTTCCTCCTCCTCTTCCTCCCTGTCGGACTCGTCAGAAGACACCTCCACCGGCTTCGGTGTTGCGGAGGCCCCAGCGAGAACCGGTGGCACCATCCCACGCGCGTCAAAGGTCGGCCTGGAGGCAACGAATTGCTCCCAGTCCTTGCGACAGAACAAAGGAAGAAAGGCGCTCGGCGGGTACCCCTGGATGTTCCCAACCAAGTGGTGCAGGACTGCAGTCAGCTCATCATCAGGCAGGGCCGCCGGGCTTAGACGAACCTTGTCCCCTTCATCTCCAAGCTTCCACAAGGGGCGTGTGCGCGCCTGGAGCGGAGCAACGCGTAGCGTCAAGAATTCCCTCAGGAGCATGACCCCTATCACCTTGGCCGCTTTCGCATTGCCCGGCTTCAAATCAGACTTCATCTGCTCCAACACCGACATCGCCCACTCATCAGCGAGCTTCGCACGAGACCACCCTTTGTCAGACTGGAGCGCCTCCGTCGGCAGTTCCAAGCATGGATGAGCGCACTTGGCACTCATCATGACCCATTTGGCCCTGATGTTGTTGACCCTCTTCCCGGTGTTTGAGATCGAGTTGGCCTGGCCGGCCACGGTGAAGTTGGCGCACCCGGAGATGTGGCCACCGATGACGCGGAGGAAGAAGAAGTGGCGCAGCAGTGCCACAGACGGCATCACGCCCAGGTACGCCTCGCAGTAATAGGCGAAGATAGACAGAAGAATAACGGAATTGGGATGGAGATGCAGCGCCTGCAACCCGAAGTGGTCAAGGACCTCGAAGAAGAAGTGAGAGAAAGGGGGAACCAACCCGGCGGCGATGCTGCTCGTGAAGAAAGGGAAGAAGGTGCCTCCCTTAGGCCCCGGCTCGTCAGAGGCAAGCCAGAGCTCCGTCTTCCCCCTCTTGTTGCTCGCCCCTGCCGTCAGCAAGCGCGTGGCGGCTAGGCTCTTCTCCGTAATAGTGTGCACGTCAAGGGCTAGCTCGTACCAGGCCGGTGCTGAGGAGGACTTGACCTTGCGCGGTGACATTGGACACGGATGTGGAGCGAAGTCGAATTGGATCTAGAAGTTTTAGCAACAAGGAGCGAGAAAGGGGATCTAGAGCAAGGCGAGGAAGAAGAAATAAAGGCAAGCCCTGTCTGAGCCAGCCTTTTCGTCAAGTCAGGTAGTTGCCAAGGTAGCGTGGGGAAGCGGAGACGCCCATGTCCAATCAACCGCCACACGGCAACCGAGGCTGCAGGCTTTTGGGGCCCGTAGTGCTACATGCTTAACCCTTTAGCTTCGCCTCGAAGCCAAGCCCGAGCGCGCCTTGGGCCCGGGGGCTACTGTCGCTGTTCTAGGGATGGGGGTCCCCAGACTTGCCTGCCTGCAGCCCATGGCGTGGCTGGGCTAGCAGGTTCGTACGGCCCATCTTCATCAACAAGGCATTCAAGACCCTCGCGAGGGGCCAAGTCTCGCGGGGCGGACGACGCAAGAGCTCCTCAAGAGCGGCCTCGCCAGGCAAGCTCACGAGGGGCAGAGAGATCAAGGCAAGGCAAACCTCACGAGGCACCTCGTGACATGAGCCATGACGATCGAGGCCAGGCGGGCGCTAGCGCACGCAGCGTCCTTGTTTCCTCTTTGGTGCTAAGGGGGCAAGCACAGGCGCGGAGTACCGAGGCATCAAGCAAAGCTTTCCACATTGATGCAACGAGACTAGGACCAGAAGGACGGCAAGATGGAGGTCACCATGGAGCCCAAGACGGCGTCATCACTAGAGCCTTTTGCAGGCGAAGACCACCTTTTGTCAGGATAGCTTGTACTAGCTTTCCCCTGTCGAATTGGCCGTTGTTGGCTCACTTCCCGCTCAATATTTGGGGAGAGGACCAGGGCATATATAAGTAGAACTAGCCACCACCATGGGGGGATCAGATCGACACCGTGACAAGTCGGCAGCTGATTTCGATCTCACACACACAAACTCACCAAACACAAGAACACCTCGACCTCAAGACGCTATTATTCCACTTGTATTGTTCATCATTAGCCCAAGAGGCAATCCACCACCACCACACTGGAGTAGGGTATTACACCACAACGGTGGCCCAAACCAGTATAAATCTTGTGTCTTTCTGTGTTGAGAGTTCGGCGTGTTCGTCTGCGAGATCTTAGAGAGCTAGGGCGTGGATCGATAGGGAGAAAACCTTCGCGCACACCCTAGTGTTCGAACCTCACGGGTCTGCCGGAACCCCAAATCCGACATATTCCATGTGCTGACCTACACAGGCTGCAACGTATTATGTTGCAGAGTTTTTAGACGAAGAGTAAGGTGCGTTAGGTCGTTGTCATGCACTCAGTTTTGTCGTGGAGTTGGATGGACTCTACTACCTTCGAAGCTTCCATTGTTATCTTATTTAGATGGCCTTCAGCCATATTATTGTAATAACTTCTATTTTGAGACATTCAATGTAATAAGTGTGTGATGGAACTCTGTTATAAAACCTCGAGTATTGTGTGTGCCAGCAATACCGATCCAGGGATGACACTTAAACACAGAGACTTGACCGTCTGAGGTCGGGTCGCTACAAGATGGTATCAGAGCCCACGCTGACTGTAGGACGCGACCAGTAGGACAAAGCCATGGGACACTCTTCTCTACTCATTTCTGACTCTTCTCCATTTTCTACTCTATAGATGGAGGATCCAAGGAACAAGTTTGCTCAACCGGATGAAGACACCCCTTTCAAACGACACTTGAAGGAAGGTACCTGAGCATCGGAATACCAAGCTTCACCGGGACCTACACTGCCACTCTACCTGAAGAAGAGTGCTGGATGATTCGAGTACATGTTCCAGGAAGGACATACACACCAGTAACTGAGCCCATAGAGTTTTCCTTTGACGCACCAACCTGGAGTCTAGGAAAGAGCATGGCCGCCCACATCGCCATTGGACGCATAGGCGAGGTATACCACAAGGATCTTAAGGACACCATCTACCAGATATGTGGATGCCGAGACGAGCAATGGGAGATGATTTGCACCAGGAGGGATAAGTCCATTGCAGCCTACATCCAGGAGTTAAACCAGCACATTCATCGTCAGGAGAACCAGATGTGCGCCAGCATGATAAACATGAAGAAAGTGATGACCAGGAACAAGGATCTAGAAGAGGAACTCAAGTCTACACGCGATGGATATGAAGAAGAAATTGCAGTACTACTGGAGAAGAATGAAGACCTGAAGAAGAAGCTAGGAGTATTCATGGGAGATCCCGAACCTGAAGAGAACAACCACCCTAAAGACTACATCATAATCGACGACACCAACTCCGACCCCGATAGTGATGATGATTATGAAGACCAAGCTGGAGAAGAAATCATGGAGTCTTCCACTGATCGAAAAATCTAGACGACGACCATATTACCAGTAGTATTTTCCCCATATTATCATGAAGATGATGATTAAGGACAGTGTGATGTCTGTCAAAGATTAGTCGGTATTGGAGGGACTGTTCATTCCTCTCAACAAACTAATGACGAACCATAGCATTATAATCTAGATAAGCAGGAGGCAATTCCATATTATTCTCATGTATTGGTATCTCAAGAAAATTAGCTACACGAGTTGCATAAATTCCACCAAACAAGTCTCCACTTAAACTATTAAGATGCAACCTACATGCAACAATAGCCCCCAACTTATATTGTTTATCACCTAATACCGCACTCTTGAGGACACTAAGATCTGGAATGCACATGTGACAAACCTCATCTTTACCATTAATGCATCTACCCACGAAGAGGGCAAAATAATGTATGGAAGGAAAATGAATGCTCCCTATGGTAGCTTGTGTGATTTCCCTAGATTCCCCCACAGTAATACTAGCAAGAAAGTCTTTATATTTATATTTGCGAAGTTCACTAACATTGCCCCAGTACGGGAGTTTACAATTAGTATTAAAATCCTCTAGGTCCATGGTATATGATTTATCATAATGATCAAATAAAACGGTGTGAGAATTGCGCGAGGATGTAAATTTAAACCTTCTCACAAATGAATCGGTTAGATAGAGGTATTGTCGGCACTTATCTGACACGAAGCTCTCAAGATCAGCGTTACGCACATATGCGTCAAATTCATCCTTGATGCATGCCCGGACCATAAAATATTCTGACGACCATTCACAAGGCCGCACTTGAGCTTCTCTTGGTAGTTCATAGTCTGGCTCACATATCGCGAGCCTAGGTGCCTGCTTCCTTGAGGACCCACCTTGGTACATTTTCCTAAACATATTTCTTCCTCTAAAAAATTTCTGAAATTTTTCGTAACTCAAAACAAAAGTGAACCAAACTCAACAAGATTGATAGCAACCACTCCTACAAGTGCCTAGAGGCCATATCATGCATTAAAACTGCTTTTGACCACATAAATTTGACATGCGAGCTCAAGAACAGGGTCACCTAAGAAGAAAAAATTTGCAATAAATAAAGGACAAGAACAAAAACTAATTGGACCACTAGCGGAGTCACATACCGAAAAACAACCCCCCAAAGCAGTTTTGTGAATGGAGCTTTGAGCAAGGGGATCAAAAATGGCAGCAAGATGAGCTAGAACTCGGGTTTGAGCTGGTGGATGATTTTTTTCTGGAGGAAGACGAAGTGTGTGGGTGCAAGAATAAGTGGAGGGGGCCCACCTGGGGTCCACGAGGCAGGGGGCGCGCCTTGGACCCTCGTGGCCAGGTGGTGAGGCCCCCAAGTATGTTCTCAATGCCAATAATTCTTAAATATTCTAGAAAAATCATATTAAATTTTTAGGACATTTGGAGAACTTTTATTGTCGGGGTATTTTTTATTGCAAGGATGATTCAGAAAACAGACAGAAAATACTATTTTTGCTTTATTTAATCTAAATAACAGAAAGTAAAAGGAGGGTACAGAGTGTTGTGCTTCCTAACATCATCCATCTCATGCTCATCAAAAGGAATCCACTAACAAGGTTGATCAAGTCTTGTTAACAAACTCTTTCCGAATAACATGAAACCGGAGAATTTTCGAATAACACTAGGTTACCTCAACGGGGATATGCATGTCCCCAACAATAAGAATATCATATTTCTTCTTGATAGTAGGAAGAGGAAATTCAAAACCTCCAATAATAATCGTTGAAGTTTTTCCAATAGAATTAATACTGTGGAGTTGAGGTTGTTTCCTCGGGAAGAGTACCGTATGCTCATTACCATTAACATGGAAAGTGGCATTGCCTTTGTTGCAATCAATAACAGCCCCTGCAATATTCAAAAAGGGTCTACCAAGAATAATAGACACACTATCGTCCTCGGGAATATCAAGAATAACAAAGTTCGTTAAAATAGTAATGTTTGCAACCACAACAGGCACATCCTCACAAATACTGACAGGTATAGCAGTTGATTTATCAGCCATTTGCAAATATATTTTAGTAGGTGTCAAGTTATTCAAATCAAGTCTACGATATAAAGAGAGAGGCATAACACTAACACTGGCTCCAAGATCACATAAAGAAGTTTTAACATAGTTTCTTTTAATGGAGCATGGTACAGTTGGTACTCCTGGATCTCCTAGTTTCTTAGGTATTCCACCTTTAAAAGTATAATTAGCAAGCATGGTGGAAATTTCAGCTTCCGGTATCTTTCTTTTATTTGCGACAATATCTTTCATATACTTAGCATAAGGATTCATTTTAATAATATCAGTCAAATGCATACGCAAAAAGATAGGTCTAATCATTTCAGCAAAGCGCTCAAAATCCTCATCATCCTTTTTCTTGGATGGTTTAGGAGGAAAAGGCATGGGTTTCTAAACCCATGGTTCTCTTTCTTTACTGTGCTTCCTAGCAACGAATTCTCTCTTATCATCTCTTATCATAACGTTGATTCTTTGATTGTGGGTTATCAAGATCAACAACAGGTTCAATCTCTACATCATTGTTATTGCTGTGTTGAGCATCAACATGAACATGATCATTAACATTATCACTAGGTTCATGTTCATTACCAGATCGTGTTTCAGCATCAGAAATAGAAATATCATTGGGATTCTCAGGTGTGTCAACAACAGGTTCACTAGAAGCATGCAAAGTCCTATAAATTTTCTTTTTCTTCTTCTTAGAAGAACTAGGTGCATCAACATTAGTTCTCTGAGAATCTTTCTCAATTCTCTTAGGGTGGCCCTTAGGATACAAAGGTTCCTGAGTCATTTTACCCCCTCTAGTCACAACTCTAACAACATTTTCATTTTTCTTATTATCTAATTCATTGAGCAAATCATTCTGAGCTTTAAGTACTTGTTCTACTTGAGTGGTAACCATAGAAGCATGTTTACTAATAAGTTTAAGTTCACCTTTAACTCTAGACATATAATCACTCAAGTGTTCAATCATATAAGCAATTCATTTCAATTGTCTACCAACATAAGCATTGAAGTCTTCTTGTTTAACCATAAAATTATCAAACTCATCCAAGCATTGGCTAGCAGACTTATAACGAGGAATATCACCTTCATCAAATCTGTAGAGGGAATTTACCTTTACTACCTATGTCGGGTTATCAAGACCATGTATTTCTTCAATAGGCGGTAAATTCTTAACATCTTCATCTTTAATACCCTTTTATTTCATAGATTTCTTTGCCTCTTGTATATCTTCAGGACTGAGAAATAGAATACCCCTTTTCTTCGGAGTTGGCTTAGGAGTTGGTTCAGGAAGTGTCCAATCATTTTCATTATTCATCATATTATTCAATAGCAATTCAGCTTGTTCAACAGTTCTTTCCCTCAAAACACAACCAGCACAACTATCTAGGTGGTCTCTGGAAGTATCGGTTAGTCCGTTATAAAACATATCAAGTATTTCATTTTTCTTGAGAGGATGATCAGGCAAAGCATTAAGTAATCGAAGAAGCCCTTCCCAAGATTGTGCGAGACTCTCTTCTTCAATTTGCACAAAATTATATATTTCCCTTAAGGCAACTTGTTTCTTATGAGCGGGGAAATATTTAGCAGAGAAGTAATAAATCATATCCTGGGGACTACGCACACAACCAGGATCAAGAGAATTAAATCATGTTTTAGCATCACCCTTTAATGAGAACGGAAATAGCTTAAGGATATATTAGTAACGAATTTTTTCCTCATGAGTGAATAGGGTGGCTATATCATTTAATTTAGTAAGATGTGCCACAACAGTTTCAGATTCATAGCCATAAAAAGGATCAGATTCAACCAAAGTAATTAACTCAGGATCGATAGAGAAATCATAATCCTTATTGGAAATACAGATAGGTGAAGTAGCAAAAGCAGGGTCATATTTCATTCTAGCATTCAAAGATTTTTCTTTTGGCTTAGCTAACAGTTTCTTAAGATCGTATCTATCTTTGCAAGCTAAAAAGTCTCTAGCAGTTTCTTCATCCATAACATAACCCTCAGGTGCATCAGGCAATTGATATCTAGGGGAGAATCTTCATCATCACTTTCATCAATATTATCAGTTTCAATAATTTCATTCTCTCTAACCCTAGCAAGTTGTTCATCAAGAAATTCACCTAATGGCATAGTATTATCAAGCATAGAAGTAGATTCATCATGAGTATCATGCAAAGCAGAAGTGGCATCATCTATAACATGCGACATATTAGAATCAATAGCAGGTGTAGGTGTCGCAAGTTTACTCAAAACAGAAGGTGAATCAAGTGTAGAGCTAGATGGCAGTTCCTTACCTCCCCTCGTAGTTGAGGGAAAAATCTTGGTTCTTTCATCTTTTAAGTTCCTCATAGTGACTCCAAGATTAGAGCTATGCTCCTAGGTAACGGCGCCAGAAAATAGTCTTGATAACCCGCAAGTATAGGGGATCGCAACAGTTTTCGAGGGTAGAGTATTCAACCCAAATTTATTGATTCGACACAAGGGGAGCCAAAGAATATTCTCAAGTATTACAGTTGAGTTGCCAATTCATCCACACCTAAAAGACTTAATATCTGCAGCAAAGTATTTAGTAGCAAAGTAGTATGGAAGTAATGGTAACGGTGGCAAAAGTAACAGTATTGGTTTTGTAGTAATTGTAACAATGGCAACGGAAAAGTAACTAAGAAAAGATCAATATATGAAAAGCTCGTAGGCATTGGATCATTGATGGATAATTATGTCAGATGCAATTCCTCACGCAACACTTATAACATAGGGTGACACAGAACTAGCTCCAGTTCACCAATGTAATGTAGGCATGTATTCTGGATATAGTCATATGTGCTTATGGAGAAGAACTTGCATGACATCTTTCGTCCTACCCTCCCGTGGCAGCGGGGTCCTATTGGAAACTAAGGGATATTAAGGCCTCCTTTTAATAGAGTACCGGACCAAAGCATTAACACTTAGTGAATACATGAACTCCTCAAACTACGGTCATCACCGGGAGTGGTCTCGATTATTGTCACTTCGGGGTTACCGGATCATAACACATCTTAGGTGACAATTGACTTGCAAAATAGGATCAAGAACTCACATATATTCATGGAAACATAATGTTCAGATCTAAAATCGTGGCACGCAGGCCCTAGTGACAAGCATTAAGCATAGCAAAGTCATAGCAACATCAATCTCAGAACATAATGGATACTAGGGATCAAACCCCTAACAAAACTAACTCGATTACATGATAAATCTCATCCAACCCATCACCGTCCAGCAAGCCTACGATGGAATTACTCACGCACGGCGGTGAGCATCATGAAATTGGTGATGGAGGAAGGTCGATGATGACGATGGCGACAGAGTCCCCTCTCCGGAGCCCCGAACGGACTCCGGATCAGCCCTCCCGAGAGAGATTAAGGCTTGGCGGCGGCTCCGTATCGTAAAACGCGATGAATCATTCTCTCTGATTTTTGTTCTTTCCGAACATGAATATATAGAATTGGAGTTGACGTCGGTGGAGCATCAGGGGCCCACTAGACAGGGGGCGCCCCCCACCCTCGTGGATAGGGTGTGGGCCCCCTGACGTTGATTCTTTCGCCAGTATTTTTTTATATTCCAAAAATATTCTCCGTGAAATTTCAGGTCATTCCAAGAACTTTTATTTTTGCACAAAAATAACACCATGGCAATTCTGCTGAAAACAACGTCAGTCCGGGTTAGTTCCATTCAAATCATGCAAGTTAGAGTCCAAAACAAGGTCAAAAGTGTTTGGAAAAGTAGATATGATGGAGACGTATCATCCATCACATCATTATCCTAATGATGTTATCCCGTTCATCAAATGACAACACATGTCCATGGCTAGGAAACTTAACCATCTTTGATTAACGAGCTAGTCTAGTAGATGCTTACTAGGGACACAGTGTTTTGTCTATGTATCCACACATGTATCAATTTTCCTGTTAATACAATTCTAGCATGAGGAATAACCATTTATCATGATATAAGGAAATATAAAAAACAACTTTATTATTGCCCCTAGGGCATATTTCCTTCAAAGCTTGTAGCCATCTCTACACAGAAGAGATCCGCTAACAAGTTTTTTATTGACGGAGGGGACATAATGCACGTTCTTTAGCCGCACGATCTTCCCCGAAGTAAACCTCAGATTGACCATGCCAACACCAAGAACAGAAGCACTTGAACCATTGCCCATCAGCACGGTGGAAGTCCCTACAGTCTGATAAGGCGAAAACATGGAAACATCACTGCATACATGCACATTAGCACCCGTGTCAATCAACCAATTAGGAGAATGGCATACTGAAAGAATTGTGGGAAATATACCATACCCATCATCCTTCATGTCAGTGTCACCAATGACAACATTAGCGGTCTTGCTGCCTTTCCCAAGATGACACTTGTCATAACGATTAGGGAAACTAGGAGCCCAATGATCAGGATCTCCGCACACATGACAAACAACTTTCTTCTTGTCTTTCTTCTCCTTGAAGTTGGTGTGCTGTACAGCCTGGTTCTTCCCATCAAACTTTGATTTACCATCAAACTTGCCCTTGTTCTTGAACTTGTGGGGCTGGAAGTTTTTCTTCTGTACTAGATTGGCACCAGATCCTCCCTCAATACCTCGAGCACGTGTTTCTTCTGCTCTCGCCTTTTCTTCCACATCAAGAGTACCAATGAGATTCGGAATGGAAAACTCCTGCCTCTTATGCTTTAGTAAGGTAGCAAAGTTCCTCCACGAGGGAGGAAGCTTAGTGATGATGCCTCCAGCAACAAACTTGTCCGGTAACATACAATTGAAGTGCTCAAGTTCTCCAGCAAATGACTGTATCTCGTGAGCTTGCTCAACCATGGAGCGCTCATTAGTCATCCTACAGTCATAGAATTACTCCATGATGTGCAACTCAGTGCCGGCATCCAAGACACCAAACTTGGCCTCAAGTGCGTCCCACATATCTTTTCCGTTGTCAATTGATGCATAAGAATCAACTATGTTCTCACCAAGAACACTCAAGAGAGCAGCCTTAAACAGGGTATCAATTTTCTAAAAAGCGTGTTCCTGTCGAGTATCATAATCTCCTTCAAATTTGCCGAGAGTGGCATCATAGCAACTCATGGTTTGAAACCATAAGACTGCTCTCACGCGCCACCTCTTATAGTGGATACCCTCAAACATAGGAGGTCTCATGGAAGCAGCAAAACCACATGGGGTAAATTGTCTATAATAAGGTTTTTGGATTGTTGGAAATATGAGCAATTTACCATGTGATTTCATTAATATAAATACTAGATAAAACATGACTATAATAATAGAGATAAAACAAGTCATGCAATCTGACATAGAGAAGGTAAGTAGAATATGCAAACATGAAGTAGATGAACTATAATATAACTTGTGTAGTATAGAGGCTAGAAAAAGAAACGCTAGAACAAGAAGATGTAGCACGATCATAAACAGAAAGGACACGAAGAAGTATGGAACAACGGCAGAAGCACTAGTCTTGGGGTCGGTGTCCTCGCCAGCCATGCTGTCGAAGAGGTTGTTGACATCGGGGAAGAAGTCGTCGTTGGGGAAGTGGTCGTTGGCGTCTGGAGCGTCCATGATGAACCAGTCAGTAGTCATGCAGAGCGCTCCCCAAAAACCTTATCACCCTTCTCCCGTACAAGACTCAAAGAGGTGGGGTTTCGGAGGCCTACTGTCTCGACCTTTGGTGATGCCGCAAGTCAGGATGGGGAAGATCGCAGGAGCAGCTCAGAGATTGCAACTCCGTGGCGAGATGAATAGGTTTTGGTGTGTCTCTCTCGAGAGGAGCGACCTCTTGTTCATAGGCACAGAAGAAGGCGGACAGGCAGCGACGGGAGGTGAAACGGAGAGAGAGAGACTAAGTGAAACAGCCAGCAGCGGAAGGGATGCATTGTTCACATTCAGTGTCCACTATAGCAAAAATCTTTTTAACTTCCGTGTGACCTTTCGTATACCAGTCGTGCGTGACAAAAATTTGGACATCGGCTCAGCTCATTCCTGCATCATGTGGCGTGTTGTGACGAGGTGTGGCATGGCGGGCGGCGGAGGAGGAGCGTGCATGAATGACCCTCTTGTTTTCATGCTCATACATGTGAGGAAACAATCTCCCTCATAAGGACGTCCAACTCCCACCAAACTAGCAATGTGGGACTAAATTTTGGTTCCACCTCTTGCCTTGCACGAATGGGCTGCGTGGGCCTCTAGGATTTATTAGGAATTCTGAAACTGCTATTGGGCTAGCCCAAAAATAGACAAAATTCCAGCAGGTGTTGCGCCTTGAGAAGGAGGACGAGGAGCGCGCCCGTATCTCCACAATGCCACTGCCGCAGTAGACGTCGTGGGAGGCTACCCTGGTGGTCTATCAAACCGCATTCGGTTGGGCTAGGCCACCTCCAGTCTTCTTCGACCTCATCGGTGGTGACCACAATGACAAGGGCAATGACAATGCGGTCTACTAGGACAGCATGCAGGCGCTTAGTTTTTATAATGCTTAGTTAATGTTTAAGTGGACTTTGGTTGGCATTTGACTGGCCATTTATGTATAATTATGCTTTAGTAAGTGTGTTTCAGCCACGTGGGCAATAATGGGTATGCCTCCCGTTGGACGCACCAGCTGACCCAAATGAAAAAGCGGGCACACACGTCCGTGCAGCCGACCCAAACGGACGAAAAGCGAACAAAGCGTGCGTCCGTTTGGGTTGCTCAGTTGGAGTTGCTCTAACAACCGGGAAGTCTTTATGCGCGTGCCCCTAAAGTCTTGTGCACCGAAGCCGCAGTCGTCGCTGTTGAATCCTCGAATTGATCTGAAGAACCTGACATCAGATATCGTCGTTGCATACGCACTGCGAGAAACCCTAACCTCGTCACCCCGAGGAGCTGGCAGGAATCTATGATGAAGTTGAAGAACTTGAGGATAATCGGAGCCCATAATAGTGACTCGAAGAAGGAGCGCCGTCATCCGTCCAAACGCCGCCCCTTCGAGAACTAAAATCCAACCTATCTACTAGCGGGAGCCGAGACACTAGGATTTTCCTCCCCGCCATCGATCGTCAGAGCAACAGGAGAAGGGGAGAAAAATCTATAGGCTCGCTGGTGAAGATTGATGAAAGGAAGGCTTTACCAAGTTGCCTTGAGACAGATGAAAGAAAAGTAAATCCTGACTGAGTATTAAGCAAGTCGTTCACCTTGGCTCGACTTGCAATTGACTAATTTTTTTAGCAAAGTATAAGTAATTTATTTAGCTTCATAAGAAATGAGTTAACTCAACAATAACTCTCGATTTTATCTCCATAACTCAACATAATATAATTATATTGGATAGCCTATTATATATTATTATACTATAATATGTTCGTGTACCGCTTCTTTTGCCACTCGGGTGCAAAGTAGATGGGGGTCCCCTACCTCCTATTGGCGTAGTTGCTGATCTTCTTTGTCTCTTATGGCCTCCATGCCATTTAGGCACGGTGGATACCAACCCTTACTGGTTGGAGGGCTTCGTTCTTAGGAAATCTTTAGTTTGGTTAGGATTTGTGTCCTTCTTAGAAACACGAGGCGACGGCTCTCTAAAGAGGGAATAAGTCTTTCCCGCCTAGCTCCCATCATGCCTATGTGTCTAGCATCGTCACAGTGCATAGAGTTGTGATTTCGACGGATCCCACGGGATTTGATTAGTGGTTGTCTTCAGTGGATCCGGCTAGATCCAGTCTTTGTTCGTCTATATTGTGTGTCTATAGATTGTATCCTTTCGATCTACGCTTCTTATCATCGGCAACATTTGTTGTTCTGGTGCGTTGATCCTGTGATGTTTCAGAACAGTGAATTTCGGACTATCTAATATAACAAGGTTTTGCCTGGCTCCAATGAGAGGATGCGCGGTGTGCCTTTGGCTCACCCAAGTGCTTGGTTGTCAACGAATCTGGATGTAATTTATGTTACTTCTAGTGTTCTTTATACTACATTTCGCTATTCATATATTATAAAATAAAATAGGATAATTATTATTGTGTATGTTGTGAAGCTGATTTTTCTTCCTTTTATTATGTACAAGCAAACATCAAAGGTTAAAAGACGTGGAGAAAATTTTGACCTTAATATGATATGTGCTCTCCCTCCATTCACGTATATATAGCCTAATACATTATTTGAGTTACTTTTGACCATTGATAAGATTAATAATATATGAGATGTATGGTATAAAAATGTATAACTAAAAACTCATTTCACATTTTCAAATTTGGTGGTATACTTTGTGTAACATACATGCAAATTATTGCACTAACCGATGGTCAAAGGAACCTCAAAAACTGTATTAGGCCCTCTATATTTTAATGGAGGATGATGACGTGGCTTAAAATGCATCGGTGTTTCCCCAAAGAGGAAGGGATGATGCAGCACAACTACAGTAAGTATTTCTGTCAGTTATGAAACCAAGGTTATCAATCCAGTAAGAGAACCAAACAACACTATGTAAACGATACCTGCACACAAAGAACAAATACTTGCAACCCGACGCTTAAGAAGGGTTGTCAATTCCTCCTCGGTAAAAAGATAGATTAAATTGTATGTGTTTGGATAAATAGATCTGGATAAAATGCGAAATAAAATAAATAAAGAAAAGTGCAGCAAGGTATTTTTGGTTTCTTGGAATAATAGATCTGAAAACAAATATGATGAAAGATAGATCTGAAAGCAATATGGTAAAAGATAGACCCGGGGGTCGTAGATTTCACTAGTGGATTCTCTCAAAAAATAGCATAAGGTGGGTAAACAAATTACTGTTGGGCAATTGATAGAAGAACAAATAATTATGACGGTATCCAAGACAATGATCATGAATATAGGCATCACATCCAAGATTAGTAGACCGACTCCTGCCTGCATCTACTACTATTACTCCACACGTCGACCGCTATCCAGCATGCATCTGGTGTATAAAGTTCATGGAGAAACGGAGTAATGCAATAAGAATGATGACATGATATAGACAATATCTATTCATGTAGGAATAGACCCCATATTTTTATCCTTAATAGCAACGATCAATACGTGCCTCGCTACCCCTTTTGTCACTGGGTGAGGATACCGCAAGATCGAACCCATCAAAAAGCACCTCTTCCCATTGCAAGAAAATCAATCTAGTTGGCCAAACCAAACCAAAGTTTTGCAGAAGAAATACGAGACTATAAATAATCATGCATATAAGAGATCAAAGAAGACTCAAATAACATTCGTGGATATAGATCTGATCATAAACTCGAACTTCATCGGATCCCGACAAACACAACACAAAAAGTCATTACATCAAATAGATCTCCAAGAGACCATTGTATTGAGAATCAAAAGAGAGAGGAAGCCATCTAGATACTTCGTACGGACCCGTAGGTCTATGGTGAACTACTCACGCATCATCGGAGGAGCACCAATGAGGATGATGAACCCCTCCATGACTGTGTTCCCCTCCGGCAAAGTGCCGGAATAGGTATCTATATTGGATCTCGTGGTTGTGGAACTTGCGGCGACTGGAATTGTGTTTCATCGACTCCCCTAGGGTTTCTAGAATATTTGGGTATTTATAGAGTTGAGAGGTGGTGGAGGAGACTCCCGTGGGCCCCACAACCCATCAGGGCGTGCCTGGGCCTCCTAACGCGCCCTTGTGTCTTGTGTGCCACATGGGCCACCCCTCTAGCGCTTCCTTGGCTCCCAAGTTGTCCTCTAGTCCAAAAAAATCTCCAAAAAGTTTGCTGCATTTGGACTCCGTTTGGTACTGATATTCTATGAAGTAAAAAACAAGCAAAAAATAGCAACTGTCACTGTGCACTATGTCAATAGGTTAGTCACGAAAAATGATATAAAGTTGTTGTAAAATGATTATTAAACATCCAAGAATGATAATATAACAGCATGTAACAATAAAAAAATTATAGATATGTTGGAGACGTATCAGCATCCCCAAGCTTAATTCCTGCTCGTCCTCGAGTAGGTAAATGATAAAAACAGAATTTTTGATGTGGAATGCTGCCTAACATGTTCATCACATATTCTTTTGTTTTGTGACATGGACATTTGGACTTTTAGATGGTTCAAAGCAATAGTCTATATTTGACATGAAGACTTCAATACTCAAGCATATCAACAAGCAACCATGTCTTTCAAAATATCAAGACTAAAGAAAGTTATCCTTGGCCCATTACGCTCAATCATTGATCCATTTGGGAAACACACTCGAATATTAGCTACATCTAATGCACAAGTATGATCATAGTGCTCCCTAGTTGGTGATTTATAAGAGAAGATGGAGACTAAATAAAAATAAAAATTGCATAAAAGTAAATAGATAGACCCTTCGTAGAGGGAAGCAGAGATTTGTAGAGGTGGGAGAGCTTAAAGAAAAAATTGAGAGATAATTAAATTTGAGAGGCATGCTTTTCCCGTCAACAAAAATGACTGAGTAGTTCCCAATACTTTCCATGGTAGATACATCATAGGCGGTTCCCGAACATAAAATAAAGTTTATTTCTTTTTCCACCATTCTTTCACAATCCATGTCTAGTCGTATCCACGGGTGTCTTCCATACCAACATTTTCCAACGAATTTATTATTTGACAACATAAAGTAAATTTCTTTTTCATTTCAGGACTGGGCATCCCTATTACCGCCGTACTCTCGTGCAATGACAAGTGAATAAACACTCATATTGATAATAACACATCTAGCATGGAAATATATTGGCCACCCCCTGGCGCTTCATGAGCGGTACGACACACAAAAAGGATATTCATTTCGAAAATTAGAGCTGGCATATACAAATTTACTTAGAACTACACAGAAATACCGCATATAGGTAGGTATGGTGGACTCATATGGCATAACTGGTTTAAGGATTTTGGATGCACAAGTACTATTCTGTGACACCCCAAGACCGGTGCTCCAGATGCCTTCCATGGATGCATGGAACTTAAACTGCAGGTGCGTTATGGTGATTCCAAAGTTAATGGAATATTTTAATATATCTCCCTAATAATATTGGGAGACTTTTATATGTTGTAAAGAGAAATCACCATGTGCATTTCCCTCTATTTAAATGGATAGAAGATCCATGTAATTTATTTAGCTGAGTTTTAAAAAGGGGTGCAAGAGGACATGATGCAATGCACATGATGCAAAGATGAATGTAACGAACAAAACAAATCAGACGACGAATCTCAGAATCCATGGAAGGCTTCTGGAGCGCCGGTCTTGGGCATCACAAATCTCCTCCACTTACAAGAGATCTCGACCCGATATCTAAGGATGGCACTGGAGAGAAGCAAAAGAGGAAGAGGTAAAACAAAGTTGCTTCTTTGACAAACGAGCGAAACCAAAGAGCTTTAGAGGTTTCAAAGACATAAAATAACACAAGGTGCAAGAAAGAATTTGGAACAACTCAGGTTTAAACGAGATAGACAACGATTGAGAAGAAAAGAACTTGGACAACACTTCGGTAGAGAAGAGAAGAAAATCCTGATAAGATGAAAAGAACTTGAAAAGAGGATGCACGCTCCGGTTAAATGGATAATCAAGGGAAAGAACAGAACATGATCTTGGCAAAATGAGATGATGGAATCGAGAGAGCAACATCACAATGCCTTTGGGACAAATTAAAGAGTGGAATTAAGAGAACAAAGAAGAGAACAACAACTCCTACCACAATTGAATTTGAAAGAGCCTCTTTAAAAAGAAGGATTGAATGGAGTTGTTGGGACATCAACAACGAAAGGATAAGCTTGTTGCGGGCTTATGGAAAACACCTCAAAATTATGAGATGAAAACTTGCCACTCACGGGAAAAGAAGATTTGATTGAGAGCGCCAAAGAGATGAAAAACTTCTTCCACCAAGATGATAAAGAGATAACTTGGATCATTGTTAAGCACCACAATTAGCAACAACCCTTATGATAGGCTTTAGGTGAAATCCACGCCAAGATAACTCCAATGAAGAAACAACGGGTTTAAATATCTCATTCTTGATAACTTGTGAATCATGAAACACGAAGGAAAATTTTCAAGAATGATATAAGACCAGCTCAAAAGATAATGAAGAAGAATTTTACTTCGGAATGCACGATAAAGAACGCTTGAGCTCCTCCAACAAGAATCTTGAAGAACACTTCAAGAATGAATTAAATCTTTGATGAACCATCATGTAGAGCCTCCATGAAGAACTCCAATAATAAAAGGATGATAGAAAGAAAGAGAAGTTGAAAACACCAGGTGAAGCCTTGCAATGATTTAGATTGAGATTTGCGATGATCTAACCAAGAAAATTTGGAACTTCGGAAAGGAAAATATGAAACACTTGAACCAAGGATTTTGATGCGCCTCCGGGATAAAGAATTAAATCACCTCGATGAAATAAGAATAAGAATTATGTCATGCTTACCCTTCATCAACTTTAATTGATGACAAGCAACGGATTTGGCATGCCACTTATTCTCATTGAAAATGATTAAAGAGAGATAGAACAAACTTGGGAAGGTCATGAACAAACCACCGGTAGGATTTTTGGGAAGAACAAATGAATTGGTATGCTAACAAAGGAAGAGGAATCTTTAACGAACCACCATAAGAAATTGAAAATGAACATAGCAAAGGGACGAATCACAGGGAAGAATTAGAAAACAAATGAAGATACCTGGGGAAATTTAGATACAAGAGAATGAAGAGATCACGAGCTGACTAGGGAATACTTGATCGATGCACCGGTAAGATTTGTAGAACGAGAGCTAAAGGCTGAGAATGAATAATTCTTTTATGATGGGCTCCGGAGAATCAAACTGAAAAGACTCCTGAATTGCTCCGGATGGGTGAAAATAATTCTCACAATTGAAAACAACTATGAGAGGATGGCATACCGCTAGAACCATGAATCTTTGGAAGATCGGGTAAGGATTTAAGAGGAACTCTTCTTCGGTCTTCAAAAGCTGAGAATGACGACGAGAACCACCACTGAAATTGTCAAGACACTCCGTAAATGAAGAATAGAAAGGTTGAACCAACGATGAAAATGTTTTGAAAGCGATCTTGATGAAGGAATATGACTGATGCGAATTCATTCTTACGTCAAAACTTGACAAGAATTTGAGAGTAGCTCCGGAATATAGAATTCAGGTAAGATCCTGGGAAAAGACATGTGGGTTAGGGCCCACTCAAAGATACACCATTGAATGATTACTTGAAAGGGAGATTGCACCATGTAAGTGCATCTAGTGCCACCCCTAGTTGGTCTTGGAGTATTGACGACAAACCTGATTGAGGGACTAATGTGTTTGTGAGAATTGCAGGATAACACAGGTAGAAGTCCCTCATTGATTCGGTTTTCCTACCAGAGATGACCCCTAAAAATGTATGAAGACATTGAAGTCAAAGGTGGTATGTGAAGACATTCACATCGAAGACTATGACAAGAGAAGACATCGCGTGAAGACTATGGAGCACGAAGACTTAGTTGTTTCGTCATTTTTCTTCTTCTTTGTTGAGTCATCGGAACCACCGTACTGCTAAGTGGGGTCCAAGAGAACCAGTCAGAATGACTGAAGTGATGCTTAACCAAAATCCTATGTCTTCGAGCGAAGACAATGAGAGCAAATCTTATCCAGAGCTGGATAAGTCAGCTTTGCTTGTAGCCCAAGTAAAGTTGCCATGTGTGTTTGAAATCTGACCGTTGGAACATGTGTTAGTTCCTTAGTGACCCAGGGTCATTTCGAACAAATCGGGTTGGGTTGCCTAGTGGCTATAAATAGCCCACCCCCTACAACCATAAACGGTTGGTTGCTCAGAGTTAGTGTACGGCTTTTGTCGTTTGAGAGAAACCCACCTTGAAGCCTTTGAGAGAGAATTCCTTGCGAGGATAAAGCCCTAAACACCCAGAGCCAAAGAGTGTTAGGCATCACTTAAGTCTTCCTGTTTGTGTGATCTGAAGACTTATTACACTTGAGGACTGTGAATCCTCCAGCCGGTTAGGCGTCGCGTTCTGAGCATCCAAGAGTCATTGTGGATTGCCGGTGAACAAAGTCTGTGAAGGTTTGGAAGTCTGCCTTGAAGACTTACCAGAGTGATTGGGCGAGGACTGGGTGTCCTTAGCTCAAGGGGAATAAGGTGAAGACACGGTCTTCTGAGTTGAATCTCAGCCTCCCTAACCAGACGTACAGTTGTCACAGCAACTAGAACTGGTCCAACAAATCATTGTCTTCAACGAGTCACTGGTTCTATCCTTCCCATCTCTTTATTTACAGTTGGTCCTTGTGAAGTCATTGTCTGTTAGCATTATCCTTTGTCTTCACTGAGTGACTGCTTGTTCTGATTGGCTTCATACTATCTTCCTACCTGATCTATACTGCCTAGCTGTCATTAGTCGTTGTGCTTTCACTT
The DNA here is from genome assembly GCF_002162155.2 of Triticum dicoccoides. Lineage (NCBI taxonomy): Eukaryota > Viridiplantae > Streptophyta > Magnoliopsida > Poales > Poaceae > Triticum > Triticum dicoccoides. Next base: position 441,089,074 of record NC_041392.1, read on the forward strand.
CATTGAATACTTGACTATGGCTTGCTTAGTGTAGTCTACCTTCCGCTGCATGGTAATTGGTTTATTTCTATCGTTTGTCTTCGAAACTCCCATGTTTTGAAGACTTTCTTAAAAATCTCCTATTCACCCCCCCTCTAGTCGATCACTAGCACTTTCAATTGGTATCAGAGCAAGGTACTCCCTTGTCCTGTGTGATTAGGTTTAACCACTTGGAGTTTTAGCTATGTCGACTGCAGGGATAATCAAAGTCTCCGCTGCGTGCCCAGTCTTTGATGGAACTGAATATCCCTACTGGAAGAATAAGATGCGCATGCATCTTGAAGCCATTGATGTCGACCTCTGGTATGTCGTCAAGAATGGCGTCCCCAAGGCTGGTGAAGGTGTCACCACTGCTGATGTCAAGAAGTTTGTTCAACTGGACTCCACGGCCAAGAACATCATCTGTGGTCATCTGACCAAAGGACAGTATGGCCGTGTGAGTGCTCTGGAGACATCTAAGCTAGTCTGGGACTGGATCTCCAAGGTCAACGAAGGCGTCTCAACCCAGAGAGATCAAAGAATCAGTGTCCTTCGCAACCTCTTCAACCGCTTCAAGAGAAACGACAATGAGAATGTTCAGCTCACGTTTGATTGACTCACTGACATCACAAATGAACTTCAAGCCCTTGGCGCTACTGAGATCACCAAGCATGAAGTCGTCAAGACACTCCTGAGATCACTTGACAGCTTGTTTGACACCCTAGCCCTGATGATTCAAGAACGTCCTGACTTCAAGACACTCGATCCGTCTGACATACTTGAAAGGCTCAACACACATGAGTTCCAGCTTTCTGAGAAAAGAGACATCTACGGTCCCAACTATGGGCGAACTCGTGCCCTGAAGGCAAAAGTTGTCTCCTCATCTGAAGAAGAATCTGACAGCAGTTCTGATGATCCTGAAGACATTGGAAAGGAGCTTGCTATGCTTGTGAAGAAGTTCAAAAAATTCACCAAGAAGAAAGGCTTCAGAAAGTCTTCACGATCAAGCTCAAGGAATGATGAAGCTTCTGCTCATGACTACAAGAAGATAACATGCCACAAGTGCAAGAAACCTGGCCACTACATCCCTGAGTGTCCACAGTGGGAAAATGAGAACAACAAGAAGAAGAAGAGCAAGGAGTATGATTCTGACGACAAGAAGAAGACTAAATACTCAAAGTCTTCTTCCAAGTCTTCCTCAAAGTCTTCATCACACAAGAAGAGCTCATATGGCAAGGCTCGTGTGTTCGTTGGCCAGGAAATGGGTTCAGAGGAGGAGTCCGCTTCTGAGGAGGCAGAGGTGGAGTCTGAGGAGTCTGATTCTGGCGTTGCAAGTCTGGCTACAGCATACGTTGCCAAGTCCATCTTCAACACTGAAGACAATGGCTTCATCACCGACGCTGATGCAAATGACATGGACTACTCTGCTCCCACCTACTGCTTCATGGCACGCGGTGCCAAGGTAAACACACGCACTACTCACTATCAAACATCCAGTGAAGATGACTCTGATTGTGGTTCCAAACCCAGCTACAAAACACTTGCTAAAATTGCAACTGAACAATAGAAAGCTATGGAACATATTCAAAAACTGTTAGACAAAAGTGATGACCTGTTAGACGCTGAAATGACTCCATCTCAGTCCTTAATTGAAGACATAAAAAATCTTCATGTTAAGTATGAGGAACTTGAAAGTCGTCATGAAATGCTCTCAACAACTCATGAAAAGCTTTCCTATGATTATCTTCAAAGGAAGCAAGATCTTGAGAAATTGAGAGCGGCTCATGAAGATCTTCAAAAGGAAAATGACTCACTTCTTGCCAAACAGATCAGTTCCGCTCAGGAAGGATTTGAACCACCATGTCTTAAATGCATTGAGCATGACAACGCTACTTCTATTGTTGGATGTTCTACTGCTGCTACTATTGCGATATCTTTAACTATTGATGTGGTAACTAACCCCTCAGCTGAGGATACCACTGCTATTGCTGATGAAAATGCTAGGTTGAAGACATTGCTTGAAACAGGGATGTACAAAAGTCTCAAAGGGAATCAGACACTATGTGATGTCCTCAAAAGGCAGATCCTCAACCGAAACCCTAGGAAAGAGGGTCTTGGGTTCGAAAGGAAAATGAATGCCGATGGCTCTTACTGGAAACCTGAGCAGTACCCCAAAACCACATGGGTTGCTGCAAAGGAATCTTCAGTGGATCCATCCACCCTGTCTGGCTTCACTTGTGCTAATCCCATTGTTATTGATGAATCCTTTGATGCAAACTATAAACTATTTAAGAATTAGAACGGTGAAGTGTTTGCCAGGTATATTGGTACTAACTGCAGGAATGGGCCACCTATGAAGAAATTCTGGGTGCCGAAAAAGTGGTTGGAGAATCTTCCTGTGAATGTCGTCATGACACCACAAGTGAAGAAGACAAACCCCAGACCACAGGCTTCATATGGTCCAAAGGCTTCATACAGACAAAGGACTCACCTGAGTCGCACTAACGCAAATGTTTTGCAGGGAAACCATACTCAGGCCTATGAATATGAGCGCGTTTCATCAAACCGCCATGTTCATAAGACCAAGAACTACTCTGCTTATTCTTATGAGTACTATTGTCCACCTGCAAGACTATTTGCTAGGGCTCCAAAGCCAAAGTTCTCAAATGCTGCACTTAGACTCATTGCTTCGAAGCCACCCTTGAATATGTGGGTGGCTAAGAAAGCTTAACTCTCTTTTGCAGGGAAGGGTCTCCAGCCGAAAATCAAATTCGTCTGAAGCTATTGCTAGGGACCTTAAACATCTTGTAGGGCGCAAGATCAAATGCCCAAATGGTCTTATTATGTATTTTGTTCCTGAATCGCTTGCTACTTGCCCTATCAGTCCTAACCTCGATCTAAGATTTCATAATCCACTTGCTCGTCAAATGTTTATGCTTCACAATTCTCTTCGTGAAGCCTATCCCCCTAACTGCACTGTAGGGTATGACACCAGCTGCTTCAGAATGGATTATTGATAGTGGGTGTACTAATCACATGACTGGAAAGCAAAGTCTTCTCATGGAATCAACTTTACGTCCATCTAACAAGAGTCACATCACATTTGCTGATACTGGTAAAAGCAAGGTATTGGGTCTAGGTAGAGTTGCAATCTCAAGGGATCAACACATGGATAAAGTGATGCTTGTTGAATCTCTTGGTTTCAACTTAATGTCTGTCTCAATGCTTTGCGATTTAAACATGATTGTGATATTTGGAAAATATTGTTGCCTTGTTCTAATGGAATCTGACAAGTCTCTAGTCTTTGAAGGGTATCGGAAAGATGATTTGTACGTGGTAGATTTCTCAGCAGGACCACAGCTTGTCGTATGTCATCTAGCAAAAGCTTCAGAATGCTGGCTCTGGCATCGGAGGCTAGGGCATGCTGGCATGAGGAACTTACACACTCTTGCAAAGAAGAAACATGTCATAGGCATCAAGGACGTCAAGTTCAAGAAGGATCACTTATGCGGTGCCTGTGAAGCAGGAAAGATGACGAGGGCCAAGCATCCCTCGAAGACAATCATGACAATGACTCAACCCTTCAAACTGCTCCACATGGACCTCTTCGGTCCCACTCACTACTCAACTCTTACTACTACTGCTTGTCTCTATGGCTTTGTCATTGTTGATGATTATTCAAGATATACTTGGGTGCATATAATCCTCTACAAGACTGAAGTGCAGGATGTCTTCAGACGCTTCGCCAATCAAGCCATGAACAACTATGGCGTCAAGATCAAGCACATCAGAAGTGACAATGGCACTGAATTCAAGAATACTGGCCTCGGCACTTATCTTGATACTTTGGGCATCACTCATGAATTCTCAGCTCCGTACATGCCGCAGCAGAATGGCGTCGTGGAACGCAAGAACAGAACACTTATTGAGATGGCCCGGACGATGCTTGATGAATACAAGACTCCAAGAAAGTTCTGGCCTGAAGCCATTGATACTGCATGCCATATCATCAACCGTGTTTATCTTCACAAGCTTCTGAACAACACATCCTATGAGCTCCTCACTGGTAAGAAGCCAAATGTCAGTTACTTCAGAGTATTTGGTGCCAGGTGCTGGATCAAGGATCCACATCACACTTCAAAATTTGCACCGAAAGCACATGAAGGTTTTATGCTTGGATACGGAAAGGACTCGCACTCCTACAGAGTCTTCAACCTCTTTCACTATAAAGTGGTTGAAACTGTGGATGTGCGGTTCGATGAGACTAACCGCTCGCAAAGAGAGCACCTGCCAAATGTGCTAGATGAAGTTCCATCCAGTGAAACCATCAAGCTCATGGGAACTGGAGAAATCATACCGTCTGAAGCTCAGCCTGAAGAGGAACTCATCATCTCTGCACCTGATCAACCTGAAGACAATGCTCAACCTAAAGACAATCCTTCTAACGATGACAATGATCAGCAAGAGCAAAATCTTCTTCCTGTTCATCCTCATGTTGCAAATGAAGTACAAATTGAGAGAATAATTGATAGCATCAATGCACCAGGTCCACTCACTCGTTCAAGGGCAACACAGCTAAATTTCTGTGGGCACTTCGCATTCGTCTCAATATCTGAACCTAAGAAAGTTGATGAAGCCTTCATGGAACCTGAATGGATTCAAGCTATGCAAGAAGAGCTTTAACAGTTTGAGTTGAATAATGTATGGGAACTGGTCAAGCGTCCTGATCCTCGTAAGCACGATATCATAGGCACTAAATGGATATATCGCAACAAGCAAGATGAGCATGGTCAAGTTGTCAGAAATAAAGCTCGTCTCGTTGCTCAAGGATACACTCAAGTTGAAGGAATTGACTTGGATGAAACATTTGCTCTTGTGGCTAGGCTTGAAGCTATACGCATATTGTTGGCCTATGCAAATCATCATAACATTCTTCTGTATCAAATGGATGTGAAGAGTGCCTTTCTCAATGGCAAGATTGAAGAAGAAGTGTATGTTGCACAACCGCCTGGCTTTGAAGATCCAAAACATCTTGACATGGTTTACAAGCTCAACAAGGCACTGTATGGCCTTAAACAAGCCCCTCAAGCTTGGTATGACACACTCAAAGACTTCCTGAAGAGCAAAGGCTTCAAACCTGGTTCAATGGATCCCACTCTCTTCACTAAGACATATGATGGTGAACTGTTTGTGTGCCAAATATATGTGGATGACATTATCTTCGGCTGCACTAACCAGAAATACAGTGAAGAGTTTGGATATATGATGCAAGAGCAATATCAGATGCCCATGATGGGTGAGCTGAAGTTCTTCCTTGGTCTTCAAATACGACAGCAACGCAACGGCATCTTCATATCTCAAGAGAAATACCTCAAAGATTGCTTGAAGAAGTTTGGAATGCAAGACGGCAAAGGCTACACGACGCCAATGCCAGCTAAACACCATCTGGGTCCCGACGACAATGGTAAAGAGTTCGACCAAAAGGTATACCGCTCCATGATTGGTTCTTTGCTTTCTTTATGTGCATCTAGGCCAGATATCATGCTTAGTGTTTGCATGTGTGCCTAGTTCCAAGCGGCATCAAAGGAATCGCATCACTTAGCTGTGAAGCGAATTCTTCGATATTTGGCTCACACCCCAACACTAGGATTATGGTATCCAAAGGTGTCGACGTTCTGGGAACGGGGGTCCCCAGAGTTGCCTGCCTGCGACCTGCGGCGTGGCTCAAGTGGGGGCCCAGCGTGGCCCATCTTCATCAGCTCAAGCTCAAGACCCTCACGAGAGGCCAAGCCTCGCGGGGCAGACGACCGAAAGCTTCCTTAGAGGCAGCCTCATCAGGAAGGCTCGCGAGGAGGCGGAGAGATCAAGGAAGGGGTACCTCACGAGGAGCCCGTGACGCAAGCCATGACGATCGAGACCAGGCGGGCGCCGGCCTGCACAGTGTCCTTGTTTCCCCTTTCGTGCAAAGGGGGCAAGCACAGGCCAAGGCACCGGGAAAAGGTTACCATTCCGGTGCAACGAGACCAAGACCAACAGAGCGACAGGAAGGAGGTCACCGTGGAGCCCAAGACGGCGTCATCACCAGTGCTTTTGGTAGCCGAAGACCACCTTTGGTCAGGATAACTTGTACTAGATGTTCCCCTTCAAAATGGCCAATTAATGGCGCCCTTCCCACTCATTATTTGGGGAGAGGCCCAGGGCCTCTATAAATAGAGCTAGCTAGCACAAAGTAGAGGCAGACAAGAAGGGACCGAA
>NC_041392.1:441095492-441122275 GCF_002162155.2 Triticum dicoccoides
CTCGCGAGGCTGTTCTTCCCTTGTACTGTTCATCATCAGCCCCTGAGGCAATCTACCACACCACACACTGGAGTAGGGTATTACACCACAACGGTGGCCCAAACCAGTATAAACCTTGTGTCCCTTGTATCCCTTGTGTTGTTCGTTGTTTCCAGCTTAGATCACGTGAGTAGATTGAACGTAGATTGGTAGGGGAGAGATCTCCGCGCGCACCCTAGTGTTCGAACCTCAAGGGTCTGCCAGAACACGAAATCTGACATTTGGCGCGCCAGGTAGGGGTGCGCCGGAATCTTTCTTCTGATGTTCGCGTACGATCTTCCGTCGTTTCCATGGCTGACGCCCGCCGGGCTCGCGCCGAGCGCCGGGCTGCTCTCGCCACCCGTGTCGCCCAGACGGCACCCGTCGGTGGACGCCCTCGTCGTTCCTCGTCGCCTGCCGCCAACGCCACCATCGGCCCGGCGGGGAACGAGCAGTAGGCCTCGTCCCAGCATCCTTCGTTGCGGCGAGAGGGCTGCACCGCCACACCGTCGCTGACTCCAGCCGCTTCGTCGTCCCACGCCCGTCGCGCCACCACGGACGCGCACGCCGCGCTGCTACTGGCAAGAGAGCTCTTGCACTACCGCCCCGTTGACGACCTCTACGAGGACTGGCTCGCCCGCATCACCGAGCTCGTCTGCGCCACAGGGGGCTCCCCCTTGCCGTTCCTCTTGCTGCTTCGCCCTCCATTCCGCGCGGGAAGCGGAGATCAGGAGGCGCCTCCACCACCTCCTCCCGAAGAAGGCGCCCTGGCTCCAAGGCGTGCAGCCCCAGGGCGAGACCCTCCGTGTTCGGCGCCTGCGTAGCAAGAAAGGAGCTGCCAAGAGATCCCTCGTCCCTAAGAAGGTGCTCGCGCGCTCCCAGCGCCGGCTCGCCAAGATCGCGTCCCTGCACCTCCATGCGAAGACCCCGTGCCGCTCCAAGCGGCGGTGCGCGGTAATCCCCAGGAACAAGCCCAGCACCAGCAAAAGGCACCGGTGGCCACGGCAGGCTGCCGCGCCCTCACCCCCGAGCTACGCGGCGTCGCATGGCCAGGAAAGTTCAAGCCTGACCTGCCCCCTTGCTACGATGGCACGGCGGACCCCGCGGAGTTCCTACAGCTCTACGAGCTATGCATCAAAGCCGCCAACAGAGACGAAAGGGTCATGGCGAACTGGTTTCCCATGGTGCTCAAGGACAGGCCTGCACCTGGCTCCTGAACCTGGCTCCTGGCACAATCTCCACCTGGGACGAGATGCGCACTCGCTTCATCGCCAACTTCCAGGGCACCCGCGCCCGGCCCCCGGCCGTGAGCGATCTGCGCCGCATCAAGCAGCAGCAAGGGGAAACCCTCCAGAAATACATCCAGCGCTTCAACAACGCTCGCCTCAAGATCCCCAAGGTGACTGAAGAAGCCATCATCTCGGCCTTCTCCGATGGCGTACGCGACATCAAGATGAAGGGGGAGCTAGCAATCGATGAAGACCTGTGCACATCCCTGGAGCTGTTCAACTTGGCGACCAAGTGCGCCAGGGCTGAGGAAGGGCGCCTTTCCCTCCTCAAACTCCCGGCTGCCGACCCAGAAGAGAGGAAACCCAAGGCCAAGGACGTGAAGCGCAAGGGGGCTGCCGTGCTTGCAGCGGAGCCAGACACCAAGAGAGGCAGAGATCAGCCTGAGTCATCCAGGGGCAGCCGGTACTGCGTGTACCACGACCTCCACACCCACAACACCAACGAATGTCAAGAGCTCAGGGCCGTGAGAGATGGACGTGTCAGCCGATGCCCCGAGCGCAACGACAGGGGCTATGGCCAAGGAGGAGGAGGAAGAGGTGGCGGACGATGGGAAGACCGTGGCCCTCGCCAAGGGTGGCATGACCGAGCTCGCGAGGATCGCTGGCAGGACCAGCCTCGCGAGGGAGGCTGGAGAGATCAGCCTCGTGAAGATCGCCCGTACGGCAACACATGCCTTCCTCCTCTGCCGCCACCGCCAAGGAGGAACGAAGATCAACATCAGGACGAGGGGTCTGGGGGCTTCCAGGAGCCGCACACAGTCGCTTGCATATTGGGTGGCGCGCAGGCCCCAGCCTCACAGCGCATCTTCAAGCAGTTTGCTCGCGAGGTGAATGCAGTCCTCCCCAAGATTGAGGCCACGCGCCCTCTCGGGTGGTCTGCATGCACTATCATGTTCAGCTCAGCGGATCAGGTCAAGTGCGCGGCAACGGCTGGAGTCCTCCCAATGCTTTGCTCCCCAGTCATCAGCAATGTGCAGGTCACCAGGACCCTCATTGACGGCGGAACAGGACTCAACGTCCTGTCCGTCGAGATGTTCGACAATCTCCAAGTGCCGTACGATCAGCTTCAGCCGACCAAGCCCTTCTCAGGAGTCAATGATGGTTCCACAGTTCCCATAGGGCAGGTTCGCCTTCCAGTCACCTTCGGGCAGCGCAACAACTACCGCACCGAGCTCATCGACTTCGACGTCGCCCACATCCGTCTGCCATACAACGCCATCCTCGGGTACCCAGCCCTGGCCAAGTTCATGGCAGTGACTCACCATGGGTACAATGTCCTCAAGATGCCAGGAAGTGGTGGAGTCATCACCGTACCCTGTGAAGAAAGGGACGTAGTGTGTTCACTTGAGCACGCGTTCCAAGCCGCAGCAATCGAAGACACGGAGCACAGGAACGGAAGGCTTCCGGAGGCGACCCTTAAGAAGAAGAAGGTTTCGCCTGGCCCAAGCCATAAGGTGGAAGGCGCCTCCGGAGGTGTTGCGTCAGGATCTGCGCCCAATTAGGGAGCGCCACCCTCTCTCGCATAGGAAGGCGCGCCCGGCGCCATCCTCAGGCAGGGCTCGGGGGCTCTTTCTTGGAGAGCCACTGACTTTGCCAAGGTCACGAGGGAGGCGCTCGGGCACCACTTGGAGGGGTGCTTCCAGGTACGTTTCCCTCGGGAAGATACAAGGCAAGGAAGACCAAACCCTCAGGAGTTCATCGCAAGAAACACCCAGGAGCTACAGGAGTCGAGAGTCATGCGCGGCAGCCGCCGCTTGCCCACCGTAGCCCCACATCCAGGCGAGCATGGTGGGCTGCGCGTCTGCATCAATGTGCCAGGGCTCAACCGAGCCGCGTCTCAGGAGCGCCTCTGGCCTTCGCGCGTGGGGTGTTGCGAGGGTCCACCTCACAACTACGTTCGCATGCTTCTCGGCCTGCCGAACACGGTCGCCGCTCATCAGCGCCTGCTAAGGAGCATTCTGGAGGCCCAGGAGGTCAGGCATTATGCGGTCCTGGCGGAGATGGAGATGGCTCTCGGAGACCCACCTGTGCCCCAGAGCCTCCCGAGGTTCCTAGGCCTGGGGGCTCATGAGGGTCGACGTCTTCATCGCGCATCGCCCGCTTCTTCAACATCACTCCATCTTCAATGGCACCAGGTGACACATTTCTAAGTTCCATTCTTAGCTGGGAGTGCCCACAGGGCCGCATCATTCCCAGGTCGCGTGGGTCCGTCCTTGCGGCATGTATCAGTTTTGCTTATGCTCTTTACTTACCTTGTTGGGGGCGCCCCTCGGGCTGCATGATCCCCGAGCTGCTCGGGCCTGGCCCAGCAACACTTGCTTTTCCCGCATCTACTTAAAATGAATTTGCTCTTTCACGCTTAATTGTCACCTGCTGCTTATCGCAGACTTCTCCGCTTTCATGCAAAGCGCTTGCACGTTAAAAGGGGGGGTACTTGAGCATCGCGACTCATGGGCTCCTACTGGCTCTCCAGCCCTCACCCCCTGGCCTTGACCCACGGCATCGTGACCTGTCATACCAGCGGCGGCTGAGCTAGCTCGAGGGCCGGGACCTGAGGACGTAGAGCATTTGCATTCTAACCACCCTGTAGGAACACACCATTGATAAAGGCCCAGAGCCAGGCACAACCCGCCTCGAGGTAGGGCCTCGTGAGTCCCACACTGGCTCATGAGTGCCCAGGTACACCTCTCCTAGCCCTACCGTGCCAGCCACGTGTCAGGGCGGGGCTGTGCACGCCCCGGGGGCTCCTCCCGGAGGGGAGCCCCCTCCCACGTACCGGTGGAAGCACCATGCTCCGCGCTGGCTGACGACACTGCCGAGGAGCGACTATGCCCGTACACATACGAAAGCGCTATGCTCCGCGCTGGTGATAAACAACTGAGGGCGGCCTACGGTCGTACCAACCTCAGGGAGCCCAGACCTCAGTATCCGGCACCATCGCAACGCCTCCCCTTGGGAGCGCCGCGCGAGGGGGCTGGACACGGGGGCTACGCCCGGGCCTCGCCCGAGCACACGCCACCCAGCCAGGTCCCTCGGACCTGGTCGTCACGCGCCCCTCCCTAAGTGGAGCCAAGGTATGGAAACCCATTTGAACGTCAAGGGGGACTCCTGAGCATTGCGACTCAGGAGCCTAACTTTCCACGTAGCCCCTCGCTCCTTAGTCCCGTCCTGGTTTCCGGTCGGGGCTAACGCTGGGTGAGGTATGCGCGGGGCCGGGCCCTACCGACATAGAGCGCGAGAAAGTAGGGGATAAAAATGCAAATTCCAGGAAATTCAAAGCAAATATTACAAGCCATAGATTGTTTCACAACTCCAAACACAAGTTTAAACGCCTCCGCGAGGCATGGTGCATATTGCAGGAATAAAAACAGGACAGAAGCCGCGAAGGGATCACTCTCCTGTGGCGCCGCCGCCCGTGGTGGAGTCACGTTGGGCGACTCCGCCTCCTGGGGCCGCGGAGCTGGTGGCACCGCGCCCGGGGCAAGACGCTGAAGGCGCGGAACCTCCCCAGCAAAGCTTCGGCTCGGCCTTGCATGGCCTCAGCGGCAGCGGCGGCAAGGTCGCCGCTCACGAGTTCCAGCAGGCTGTTGAAGTCGACGTCGGGGTCGCGCTGGTAGACGTGGCTGAGGACATGCGTCAGCACCGCAGAAGACAGGGCACGCGCCTCGTCCTCGGCCGTGGGGCCAAGGCCGTCTACGACATCTTCAAGCGCACGGACCAGGAAGGGAAATAGCTTGGCGGGCCCGTCCTCCACACCGGCCAACGGCTCCTCCAAGCCGCTCTCGTAAAGCGTCTTCAACATGGCATGAGCCCTCTTCTCCATCTTCGTGAAGGCCACCCGATCCTCCGCCAGGACCTTCACCTTGGCGTCTAGCTCAATCCTCTCCGCCTTCAGCGACCGCTCCAGCATCTCCAATTCGTTGTGGCGGTCATCAAGCTTGGCGTCTCGGTCCTTGACGGCGGCCTCTCGAGCCTTAATCTCCTTCTTTTTCTCCTGGCGGCCGTGGATCTCCTTGGCGAGCTCGTCGTGCAGGCCTTGCAGCTCGGTCTCCAGCGCCTCGCAGCGAGCCTTGGCGGCCTTAGTGTCGCCCAGGGCAGCGTCGCGAGCGGCCTTGGCTTGGTTGGCGGCCTGCCTCTCCCCATCGGAGGCCCCCACGGCCTGGCTCAGTGCTGTTCGGACGGAGGCAGCGGAACGGGCCCAGCCAGAAGCTAGCTCCAGGCGCCCGGCCGCTAGGCGAGGGTCCGCGCTCAGAAGATCCTCCTGCAGCTGGCTCAGTTCGCTGGCGACCTGGTCCAGGATGGCGGCAAAGGGAACAGAAGAAGCGAGAACCAGCAGAGCAGGCAAAGAGGACGGAAGCGTGATCATGGTTTGGCAGGAAGGAACCCCCTGGACCTTGGTTGCCCCGGCTGTAACATCGAGCGCAGTCGAGTCCAGGGTCAGCGGGGCCACGGGGGCTGACTCCTCGCCAAGGCATCCCAGTCGGCCTCACGAAGACGATCAGACCGGAGAGGCGCGAGCTCGCCGTCTTTCCCCACAGGGGACGAAGGCGCCATCCCGGCAGGTGGACTCGCCTCGAGTAGGGCCGCAGAAGCCCCTTTCAACCTCTTCACCGCAGGCGCCAGCCTGACAAAGAATATGGACGTCAAGCCTCGGCGGCAGAAACCAAGCAAAGCACGAATTGAGCACTTACTAGTCGTCGCTCGCGGACCCAAGCAACCTCCGTCCAAACTTGAAGCCCGAGAGCCTGCAGCTGGGGTCAGCCTCGGGAGGCCCGGAAGCAGAGGGCACGTCAGGAGGGCTGGAGCTAGCCTCAGACCGCCCAAGGACTAGAGCAGACCCTGGGGGAACTAGCCCCAACCTGCCCTTCCTTGTGACCAAGGGAGATTCCTCCCCTCCTGGCCTGGCATCGGCCTCGTCCTTGTCCGGCATGGAGCGGAGCGCCTGGGACCTGCGCCGAGGGAAAGACTCCCTCGACTCCTCGCGAGTTGCCTCAGAGTTAGACTCTTCCTCCTCCTCCTCCTCTTCCCCCTCGCTCTCGCTGGAGCTGTCGGAGGACACGTTCACCATCGCCAGCACCGTAAGACCCTCGGGAGCTTCTGCATGCATCAGCCCATCACCATTAAAGGTGGGCATAGCGTTCACCACCTGCTCCCAGTCGTCACGAAGGAACACGGGGACGGGGGCGCCCACCGGCCTCACCACGTCTCCCCCAACCAAGGAATGGAGGGTCGCGACCAGATCCTTGTAGGTCAGGGCCTCAGAGCTTAGGCGCAAGACGGCGTCCGCTTCCCCAAGCCTCCACAACGGGAGCGAGTGCTCCTGGAGTGGAGCCACCCGGTGCACCAAGAACTCCCGCAGGAGTGTGGCCCCGGTCAGCTTCGCCGCCCCCAAGTTGCTTGGCCTTAGGTCCGCGTTCATCCTCTTCAGCACCGCCCTCACACGGGGATTGACGAGCTCCGCGCGGGACCACGCGTCGACAGCCTTGGGCTGCCCTGTAGGCAACACCAGACGGGGGTGGAGGCGCCCGACGTCCACCATCACCCACTTGCTCCGGAAGCCTTTGATTCTCTTCCCAGGCTTCGAGATATCATTGGAATTGGAGTATGCGATGAAGCTCGCACATGCGGAGATATGACCACCAGATACCCGGAGGGAAAAATAGTGACGCAACAAGGCTACCGAGGGCTTTACCCCGACGTGAGCCTCACAGTAGTAAGCAAAGATCGCCAGGAGAAGAATAGAGTTGGGGTGGAGATGCAGAGCCTGCAAGTTGTACTGGTGGAGAACAACAAAGAAGAACTCAGAGAAAGGAGGCACCAGACCGGCGACAATGGCGCTCACAAAGAGCGGATAGAAGGTGCTCCCCCTGCCTTCGGGCTGGTCGGAGCCAGCCTTGAGCACAGTTGCCCCCTTGCTGCCCTGCGCCACCGTCATCAGGCGCGTGAGGGCGAGGATCTTCTCCGACAGGTTCGGGGAATCCAGAGCCGGCGAGTACCAGGCCTCGGTCGAGGACTTATGGGGCGCCATGGCATGCCGAATGAGGAGGATTGAGACAGATCTAGAAGATTTCAGGAGCAAGAAGGAGGAGAGCGAGAAAGGGGGTCTGGGGCGAGGCGAACGAGAACAAAGCAAGTAAGTCTGGCCCTGGCACCTCTTTTGTCAGATAGACAGTTGCCGAAGCATCGTGGGAAGCGCAGGCGCCCACCTCCAATCAATCGCCACGCGGCGCCCAAGGCCACAGGCTGTTGGGGCCCACGGCGCTTCAAGCTCGCCCTTTCGCTTCCCTGCTAGGCCAAGCCCGGGTGCACCTTGGGCCCGAGGGCTACTGTCGGCAATCTGGAACAGGGGTCCCCAGACTTGCCTGCCTGTGGCCTGCGGCGTGGCTCAAGTGGGGGCCCAGCGCGGTCCATCTTCATCAGCTCAAGCTCAAGACCCTAGTGAGGGGCCAAGCCTCGCGGGGCGGACGACCGGAAGATTCCTCAGAGGCAGCCTCATCAGGCAGGGTCGCGAGGAGGCGAAGAGATCAAGGCAGGGGTACCTCACGAGGAGCCCGTGACGCAAGCCATGACGATCGAGACCAAGCGGGCGCCAGGCGGGCGCCGACCTGCGCCGTATCCTTGTTTCCCCTTTGGTGCAAAGGGGGCAAGCACAGGCCAAGGCACCGGGCAAAGGTTAGCATTCCGATGCAACGAGACCAAGACCAACAGAGCGGCAGGATGGAGGTCACCGTGGAGCCCAAGACGGCATCATCACCAGTGCTTTTGGTAGCCGAAGACCACCTTTGGTCAGGATAACTTGTACTAGATGTTCCCCTTCAAAATGGCCAATTGTTGGCGCCCTTCCCGCTCATTATTTGGGGAGAGGCCTAGGGCCTCTATAAATAGATCTAGCCACCACAGAGTAGAGGTGGACAAGAAGGGACCGAAAAAGAGAGATAGAGAGAGAGAGGCGATTGAACTCACCCAAGCAGTTCATCGCACTAGCTCAAGAACACCTCTCGTGAGGCTGTTCTTCCCCTGTACTGTTCATCATCAGCCCCTGAGGCAATCCACCACACCACACACTGGAGTAGGGTATTACACCACAACGGTGGCCTGAACCAGTATAAACCTTGTGTCCCTTGTGTTGTTCGTTGTTTCCAGCTTAGATCACGCGAGGAGATTGGACGTAGATCGGTAGGGGAGAGATCTCCGCGCGCACCCCAGTGTTCGAACCTCAAGGGTCTGCCGGAACCCGAAATCCGACAAAAGGGCTTAGAGTTTGATCTAGTTGGATTCTCGGATGCTGATTATGCTGGTGACAAAGTGGATCACAAGTCTACATCAGGCACATGTCACTTTCTGGGACGATCACTTGTATGTTGGTCTTCAAAGAAGCAGAACTGTGTATCTCTCTCCACTGCTGAATCTGAATACATTGCTGCTAGATCTTGCTGCGCTCAGCTTCTACGGATGAAGCAAACACTCAAGGACTATGGCATTCACCTGAAGCAAGTGCCACTCTACTGCGACATCGAAAGCGCAATCAAGATTGCTAACAACCCAGTTCAGCACTCGAAGACAAAGCACTTTGAAATTCGTCATCACTGGCGAAGCCTCTGGCCACTGCACCTCCTAAACACAGTGTGCAGTCTGAAGATGTGTCACACATCTCCAAGCCCTCGAAAGTGAAGATGCCCATGCAACCCATCAGCTAAGCACTGACCCCTGCTGCTATTCTGCGCAACGAGAATGACACCATTGATCTGTCCAGCGACGACGACCTTGGCGATGACGCTCTTGAGCAGTTGATCAAGAGCAAGCAAGAGGCAGAAATCTTCAATGACCTTCCCCTCTTTGATGTTGAAATCATCAACACATTCATTGATGAGTGGTTTGACAGCCCAAATGTTAGCTTTGATGATCTTTAGCTTCCCATTGGCCTCAGCGTCGCCTTCCATGGAGCCATTGCTGCTGAGCTGGCTCTAGCTCAGAAAATTGTTGAGCTGAAGCATAAGATAGATTATGAAAAGGCTCAGTTCAAGAAGCATATGGCCAAGCTCAATGTTGAAGATATTCAAAACTTCCAGGTCATGATGCATGAGCTCAAGGAAGCATTCCGAACCAAACGCGAAGAAGCCAAAGGTTCTCGTGAGCGCATGAAGGATCTTGCTGCTAAATGTGTTCAGGGATACAATGAAGCTGAAAAGCGCAAGGCTTTGGGGCGACCAGGCATCGACCCCAGAATGGCGGCCAAGAAGAAGAAGAAGCCAGCTGTGGCAGAACCCGAAGCACCAAGGCAGGAAGTACATCCAATTGTCTTCCCAGCCACTATGACAGGATCGAAGCCTAAGGTCCCCACAGTGGCTTCAGAACTGAAGAAAATAAGGGCAGCTGAAGCTGAAGCCAGAAAGCGCAAAACCAAGGCCACCACTGATGATGCTCCTCCAACTAAGAAATGCAAAACCAAGAAGAGAGATAGGGCTGCTCCCACAGAGCCCCTTGTGGTCGAGCCAATCTCAGTGGCTCGTCCTGCGTCTGAAAATCAAGAACGCCAAGTGGTAGTTCATGAGCCTGCTTCCACAGAGGCTCAAGAAGTTGAAGACAATCCAGCTGTTGACCCCACCGCAGCTGAAGACATTGGTCCTCACGACAATGTTGAAGATGATGAAGTCCTTCCTCAGATCGAGCACCAGTTGGTATCATCGCCTGTGCTCACGCACAGCGAACTCATCAGCATTGGTCGTCCTCTGATGCCAACTGCCCAGGATGCATCGTGGGCTGATCACCCACAACGACAAGACACCCCAAGTTCTCCCCAGCCACAAGTCACCTCACCCGTGCAAGATAACGATGACTTTGAGGCCCAGCAAACTCCATCTCCGCAATTGTCACCAGCATTACGCAGGCTTCGCAAAGGACCGAGGCCCCAAGTCACTCCCACTGTGCACGTGTCAGAGTCTGAAGCCAAAACCGCTGAAAACATTCCGGCTGCATTAGCCGATGAAAGAGAAGAACCAAGAGTTGAAGTAGGAAGAGATGCTACACCCCCGTCCCACCAAGATATTGTTCTCGAGGAGAACGTGTCCGACCCTCCAGCTTCTGAAGTGGAGGTTAACAATCCTGAGGCGCCCACCAACATCAACACTGAAGCCAATGATGTTGTCATGGCTGAAGCTAATGTGGCGCCTGAAGCTACTGCGGTGCCATAAGTACAAGCACCTGAAGCCACTGCAGCACCCAAAGCCAATACCGAAGCACCTGAAGCCAATGTGGCCCCTGAAGCCCAGATCAAAAACAATGTCAATGCTCCTGTACCCCCTCCAAGACCTCGTACAATTGAGCTGGCATTGGATCGTGGTCAGCCTGTTATGGTCCGATGGCCCATTCTGGTTCCTCCACCTACTGCGGGTCCATAATTTGACTATCATGTCGAGCACAGACCTCCCGTCCAGAAGCCCAAGCCAAGACTTCCACGATTCCCAGGCACTGCAACTTCACCTGGGTTCTTCAATGTGAATGGCTTCGTGGCACACAACACCTTCTTCAATAGTGCCAAGAACCCTTACACCAAACCTCGCATTTCATCAGATCGGTTCTGGAGCTATCAGTAGCGCAGCTACTATTCTTGTGTCTTATACAATCAAGGACGCATATTTCCACATATGCGTCTCGACACTGAAGCTATAGCTGGCCTGCCTTGCCTTGAAGAAGCGTTGGATTGCTTCAGAGACGCTGGACTGCTGCAGTTTGTCACAGATAAGTAACACTAGAATGAAGAGCTTCTGCTACAGTTCTATGCAACTCTTCACATTCAAGGCTACAATAGGGATCCAAAGACTTGGGTCCTTGAGTGGATGACAGGCAATGTCCATCATGAAGCCAAAGCTCTTGATATCATTGAGCTCACAGGCCTGCCCACTCCTGGTGAATACAATGAACCAGGTTGTCAACAACACCAGAATGCTTTGGAGAACATCTTTTAGAAGCCAAAACCCAACATGAGCCAAATGTTGAGCATGATGAAGCCTTTGCCTCACGATGCTGACTACCCATCTGAATTCTTTGTTGAAGACCTAGAGTATCTGCCTTGCACCATTTATCATATCATCAGAAAAACTCTATGGCCCGTCAAAGGACATTCGTCTGCAGCGAAGCTTGAAGGAGCAATGAAGACTTTGGTCTTCTATATCTTCAATGGCATCAGCTTCAAAGCTCAGGACTTCTTCATCAGGCAGTTGGCTGCATCAGGCTCCAACATTTTTGGTCTGAAGTTCTATGCTCCATGGGTAATGCGACTTATCAAGCTTCACTTTGCCATTAACTATCAGCCGTCTGCGCGCAAGCATCTTGTCTTCTTGCCAGAGGTTGATCTGTCTGTTGAAGCTATTTACCCAGAGCCTGCTAAGGATCCCATTTATCTTCACAATGTTGATCACCAAAGCTTCACCCAGCCCATTGAAGGAGTTCAGGCAGTCTCGCGCGTTTATCCCTTGGATGGCAACACACGTGCCCCTCACGCTCAAACTGATGCCACTAGTAGCACCGATGCGCAAAGGCCTCGAAGGCGATTTCGTGTTCTAAATGACCGAGAGCTTCTCGTCGCACTACACCAGAAACAGGACAAACATCACGACTGGCTTAAGCGTCAGGTGCAAAGCCTCTTGGTGGATGTCAACCGCATTCGCAATCTTGCCACCAAGAATGCCTTTGTCACTCATGAAACATGTCGGAGGTCGTGGAAGAGTTTGACATTGCTTAGTGCCGAAGCTGATCTGCAAGACGATGGCTTCACCGAACGATTCAAGTTTGACTCAACTCCTCCCAGGAGTGCTCAATTGCGTCGGACTCCCTCACTTGAAGACTCTGACTATTCATCCCCAGCTGCGATGGTGAATGCCAGAGTCATTGATGACCAAGATGATGCAACTTCACCTCCTCCAACTTCAGCACGTCTCGACACTGCACCAAGTTCTTCTACACCATCGGACCTCAACGACGACCCTGCTGCCTCGCCTGCACCTCATGGGAACGAGTAGGCGCTCTATGTCTTCAAACCTTTTTGGTCCTTCCTGACAAAAGGGGGAGAAGCATATGAGTTGATAGTCTTCAAGCGGGTCCATATGGGTGGTTGCTTTACCTTTTGCTACTTTTGCCAAGTGCTTACAACTCTTGCTTTTCGATACATTTGGTTCTTTGAGTTGTAACGCTTAAACTCGATGGTCGTCTGCTACTTATTTGCTATTTTGTGATGCGATGATAAATTCCGCATGTGCGATGATAACTTCTGCACTTAGGTCATTTTGCAGACGTCCATTTTTCCTTATGCATGTCATTATCTTCGTTACATCCAATCATGCATGATGAAGTTTCATCATAAGTTGAAGAGGATCTCCACAAGTACAACCTGCCATGTGCATTTGCATTCCAAGAGCAAATTAATTATATGCACATCTTCAGGGGGAGCCTTTGCCACTTATGAAGACAATACCCTATCCTTTACAATTTCACATATTTTATTCCCCGTTGAAAACTTCAACCAGTTTGTCATCAATCACCAAAAAGGGGGAGATTGTAAGTGCATCTAGTGCCACCCCTAGTTGGTTTTGGAGTATTGACGACAAACTTGATTGAGGGACTAATGTGTTTGTGAGAATTGCAGGATAACACAGGTAGAAGTCCCTCATTGATTCGGTTTTCCTACCAGAGATGACCCCTAAAAATGTATGAAGACATTGAAGTCAAAGGTGGTATGTGAAGACATTCACATTGAAGACTATGACAAGAGAAGACATCGCGTGAAGACTATGGAGCGCGAAGACTTAGTTGTTTCGTCATTTTTCTTATTCTTTGTTGAGTCATAGGAACCACCGTACTGCTAAGTGGGGTCCAAGAGAACCAGTCAGAATGACTGAAGTGATGCTTAACCAAAATCCTATGTCTTCGAGCGAAGACAATGAGAGCAAATCTTATCCAGAGCTGGATAAGTCAGCTTTGCTTGTAGCCCAAGTAAAGTTGCTGTGTGTGTTTGAAATCTGACCGTTGGAACACATGTCAGTTCCTTAGTGACCCAGGGTCATTTCGGACAAATCAGGTTGGATTTCCTAGTGGCTATAAATAGCCCACCCCCTACAACCATAAACGGTTGGCTGCTCAGAGTCAGTGTACGGCTTTTGTCGTTTGAGAGCAACCCACCTCGAAGCCTTTGAGAGAGAATTCCTTGCGAGGATAAAGCCCTAAACACCCAGAGCCAAAGAGTGTTAGGCATCACGTAAGTCTTCCTGTTTGTGTGATCTGAAGACTTATTACACTTGAGGACTGTGAATCCTCCAGCCGGTTAGGCGTCGCATTCTGAGCATCCAAGAGTCATTGTGGATTGCCGGTGAACGAAGTCTGTGAAGGTTTGGAAGTCTGCCTTGAAGACTTTCCAGAGTGATTGGGCGAGGACTGGGTGTCCTTAGCTCAAGGGGAATAAGGTGAAGACACGGTCTTCTGAGTTGAATCTCAGCCTCCCTAACCAGACGTACAGTTCTCACAGCAACTGGAACTGGTCCAACAAATCATTGTCTTCAACGAGTCACTGGTTCTATCCTTCCCATCTCTTTATTTACAATTGGTCCTTGTGAAGTCATTGTCTGTTAGCATTATCTTTTGTCTTCACTGAGTGACTGCTTGTTCTGATTGGCTCCATACTATCTTCCTACCTAATCTATACTGCCTAGTTGTCATTAGTCGTTGTGCTTTCACTTCATTGAATACTTGACTATGGCTTGCTTAGTGTAGTCTACCTTCCGCTGCATGGTAACAAGTTTATTTCTATCATTTGTCTTCGAAACTCCCATGTTTTGAAGACTTTCTTAAAAATCGCCTATTCACCCCCCTCTAGTCAATCACTAGCACTTTCACACCGGTTGAATTAAATGGCTTTAATGAGATAACAACCTCGAAATAACTTGAACGGATTAAGAATGGAAACATGAATCTTCTAAGATATCTTCAGCACTCCGGATATGAATATAGAGAGATAAATAAATAAGAGAGCCTCGGATAAGACATTCCAACATTGGAAAACATGTGAACCATTGAAAATGATACGATCAACACCGAAAGCTTGAATTAGTTCACCGGAAGAATTTGAAGACGAAAGAATGATGAACTTGAAACTCATGAGCATCTTCATGATAATCACCGGATAAGAGCATTGAAGGAGAGAATGAAGGGACTTCTCATGAATAAAAGGATCATGATTAAGAAATCCAAATCCTTGAAGAAAAAGGGTGGGACGGTGGGAAAACAAAGGCCACTTGGGACGGATGAAACAAACACCGTTGCGAAGAACTGATAATTGATCTAGCAAAAAATGAAAGGATATGATTAACTTGAAGAGAAGCACACCGATTGAAAAGGTATGACATGGCAATCTTGATGATCAAGAAGGATTAGTACTCCCATAGAAATATGAGAACACCGCTTAGGGAAAGGTATGGAATCAACACTTGACATTGAAGCAACTCGAATACCACAACTCAAAACAAAATAAAGGATTGGCTTGGGAAATAAGCTGGAACAAATGCATAACCCTCATGCATTTGTCGGAAGGATAAACCTAGGTAACTACTTGAATTCCCACCTACTAACTCCCAAAACTTTTTGGTTATGCAATCTGGTGTTGGGGATACAGGGAGGCACAAATATCTCACACAACTAACAAATCCTACACTCCAACTGTATCCATCTATCAACACATAACCAAGAGAACCTTGAAAATCATGTACCTAAGACCTTTGAAAACATCCGATATACTAGATGTGGCAATACATCTGATCGCTCTCCCCAGTACTAGGTGTCGTCAAACTACTCTCACCACAAGGAGTATAGAAGCGTTTTCGATGTCGGCGACCTATGGTATTCCAGACTGAAACGATAAGCACTGTGACAAAAACACCTTGGAGCTCAACTCCCCGGGACACTACCATGACCCCTAAATGTCAGTAGGCACCAAGACAGAATTCCCTTCACAATGATATTGTAACAATCCAACAATACCCGCGTGATCCTAAAAAAAATTGAGTGACAAAGAGAATAGTGAAGTCAAAACATCTACGTCATGATTCCTCACCAGAGCGATGAAGGGGATAAGGAGTAAAAAGAATTCCTACTCTCCGATATAACTAGACTTAAATAGTTTTTTCTAGACTCGACAACGGCAGCGGTTCGATCAATCAAGGGGGCTCCTAAGGTCGGTAAGGCTCTGATACCAACTTGTAGCGCCCAAGATGCGATTCTATCCCAATCACGTGATGAATTCATGGTTGAGGCACAACCGCATTTCGAGCGCATAGCAAGGTGGATATCATTACAACATACCATGTATTGAATAGATGAGAATACAAGATAAAGGATTACACTCGCCACAAGCTACAACACCAATACAACAGTTCATCAATACATAGCAATGATCATACAGAAGAGCATGATACGACTACGGATGAAATCAAACGAAAAAGGAGAACGACATCCACCCTACTAATCGCTGGCTCCCCGACCCGGAACCTATTCCCTTGATTGAAAAAGCGGAAGAAGAACTCCAAACAATCAAGCATCGCTCTCACGTTAGAGCATCGCATTACCTGTACCTGCAACTGTTGTTGTAGTAATCTGTGAACCATAAGGACTCAGCAATCCCATTACCATGGGTATCAAGACTAGCAAAGCTTAATGGGTGCGGAATGGATAAGTGGTGAGGTTGCAGCAAGCGACTAAGAATTGTATGGTAGATAACTTACGAATACAAGAATAAGATGAGAAACTATGCAACGGTCGCAAATTAGTAATGATCAAGAAGTGATCCTGAACTACTTAAGTTCAAACATAACCCAAACCATGTTCTCTTCCTGAACCTCGTCGAAAAGAGACAGTCATGGTTACACACACGGTTGGTGTATTTTTAATTGAGCTTAGTTCAAGTCTACTACAACCGGATATTAACAGATTCCCATCTGCCACATAACCGTGGGCATGGCTCTCGAAAGTTTAAACTCTGCAGGGGTGTCCCAACTTAGCCCATGACAAGCTCACGATCCGCGGAGACAATCCTCCATCGCGGGACATCCGATCAAACTCGGGATCCCGGTGCACAAGACATTTTGACAATGGTAAAACAAAACCAGCAAGACCACCCGGTGCGTCGATACCCCGATAGGAGCCGCGTGTATCTCGTTCTCAAGACAACATCGTCTATGCAAAGTGGACGATAGCCAAATACCTCGAGTTGCCCCGATGCAGCACCGTCGACTACTAGGTAGGTGGACCAACACTCATGTGGAGCACTGGCCCGGGGGTTGATTAAGGGACCTCGGGGGGCGACAAGTCCCTATGCAAGTTTTAGTTGTTATTAGGCAAATGCTAAACCAATGTTAGGCCTTGCTGGAAGAGTTTTATTCAAAGTGAACTGTCAAGAGGGGCCCATAAACCCTCACCGTGCTAGGGACGCAAAATCAAGGAACAATGCATACCATTCTTCAACTCAAATTGATAACAATTCTTATCTCTTTTATCGAGGCTCCTCCTAAAGTCTGAACAATTTGGACCTCCCTAGCACCTACTTCCTATGCAAAACCATTTGAATCAAATTCAAAGGAATTAGAATTTAATTCTTGCAATCTTGCCCACTCCATTTTTCTGGGATTAAGCTCATTTTTATGAGTCCGGGAAAATTACCCCCATGCGCAAATTCTTTCCTTAACCCTCTCTTTCTTTTTTTCTCTCTAATTTATTTTTTGCTAAAGGAAATAAGAGAAGGGAGGGAGAGAGAGTCTGCACCCGCCTGCCTCTTGGGCCTAACCAACTAGGCCGACCCAACCATCCACCGCAACCCTAGCCTTATCCCCTCGTAGCTTCTTCCCTCACCCGATCGATCCCCATCTCTCCTGATTCCCCCTCGCTTGCGCTGTAAGGGTGAGCCTCAGCTTGATCCCCTTTCCCCTCCACTCGCCTCCCTCCTCGCGCCAAGGAGAGGAGGTCCCTCGTCCCCGCCGTCCTTCGGCTCATTGCTGCCCCGCGCCTCACCTCTGCATCACCATCCTTCCCTTGCTCTGGCCTCCTCTCCTGCACGACCCGAGGACGCCCTACCCGGTGTGCTTGCACGCCCGTCGGCGACCTCCACCGTGGCCTTGTTGGCATGAAGCCCCTGCTCCACCACCATCAGTGCCCGGCGTCTCCCTCCCGTTTCGCGCCTTGCTGCTGCTGCATGCCATGACCTCGCCGGCTACCGTAGTGTGGCACCCCGGCTCAGAGGAACCGGAACACCCCGTATTCCAGCCCAGAGATTGAGGAGAAGTCTTTTGGAATACGGCACTACTTAGCATAGAACAAGCCAGCTTTCTATTATTACACGAATATGAATACAAGGTCTCTGATATTACAATGAATAACATCGGCATGGCGATACTACGCCTGCCATGGTTGCTCTATGCAAGCAGCAGAACAACACGATGCAGCGGAAGAACTCTAGCAGCAGAACAACAACAACGGTGGTGAGCTCCACTCCACAGGGACTCTGGCTGGAACATTTATCCTAGATCGCACAAATGGAAACCACGACAAGCAATCGAGCAATCACGACATGACCTGCAAACTGACATGACACGCCAGGTTAGTACATTGAATGTACTTGCAAGCTCACAATTACCATAAGCATTCAAGACAAACAACAGCATGGCAATTACAGGTTAGGCAGGAATTATCATGACATCATCAAGATAACATGGCATGAACAACATGAACATAATACTGCTAGAACAATATGAGCATGGCATGAACATATAAACCTGAGGATACTAGCATGCAACATGATGATACTATATGCATGACTTATTCTGCTCGGGTTACCTCATAACTAAATGGTGATCCTTTCGGCGATCACAACAGTGACCAATACTTGGTCTCAAACAATGATCCTTCCGGCGATCACAACCATGATAATACCTGGCCTCAAACGGTGATCCTTCCGGCGATCACAACCAACTTATCTCATCATCGAACCATGGTTGTTATTAAGCATATTATTATTATTGTTACTGTTGACTCATAGTGTGACCAACTATGAACTAGGCCCTTATCTGCGGGCACGGAAGTTGATAGATTTAATATACACTCTATAGAGGTTAGTACACTGTACCCACACTACAGAACCCATGTCCTCGCACTCCCATTCGGGTGGACCAACGGTGTTCCGACAAAACCGATCTACTGCCATGATACTCTCCCGGCCACTCCGACTCACTCCCCACTAGGCTAGTCCTGGGTGGCCCCGTGTCTACCAAAGACACAATGACCACCATCATGGCCAAACATAAACGGTCCCAAAAGGGGACCTAGATCCATAACAAAAACAACAGGCACACAAGGCTTATGTCCGCCTACCTGATCAGGGTAGCGTGTGCCCATAACCTTCCCTTGTTGGAGGCACTGGCGAGAGGCATGACAATAGACCAAGTTAGGACCTTCCCATAAAGGTAAGCGTGGTTGCACTGGTCAGTTCGATATGGTGGCACCATGACTCAGCCAACACTTGTTCAAGTTCAATTTAATCCGGTTAAACTTGAATGCAATATGCTGAGCCA
Source organism: Triticum dicoccoides (assembly GCF_002162155.2). Taxonomy (NCBI): domain Eukaryota; kingdom Viridiplantae; phylum Streptophyta; class Magnoliopsida; order Poales; family Poaceae; genus Triticum; species Triticum dicoccoides. The sequence continues at coordinate 441,114,403 of NC_041392.1, forward strand.
TGATAAACTTAACATGATGCAATTACAATGCATGAGCATGATATCAACATAAGCACGGGTGCAACATAACTATCCACCATATCAACAATGAATCATCTCCAACTGAGCATGGCATAATGACGAGCATGAATATTACAAGTACAACACTACTCATAGCATAACATGACCACTAGCATCAACCATAAATACCATGCAAGAACTCATCAATAACATTACCGAGTAAACACTTAATCAACTAGCAGCAAAGGAACAATGCATATTAACAGTACTCGGTAACCGACGTTAGTCATGCACCAAAGAACATGACCAACCCAACATGTACTACTATCAAGCATAGCAATATGAAAGTAATACTAACAAGTAGTTCATGATAACAAGGTGCAAGAAACATAGCATGACGATAATCACCGATCCACAAGCATGACTGAAACTACGACAGCAGTAGCAAAACAAACATATAGTTATTAAAGATTCAAGTTGAGAACCAATGCTACTGCATGGCTATCGTGCAAATGGTGGTTTTGGCTTGCCTGGGGATGAAGAAGGCACTGGGGAGAAGTGCAAGAAGCTCGCGGAAAGATTTGCCAGAAACAGTTCTCTCTCGGAGGGATTGTTTACGTGCAAGGGCAAAAGGGCCATTTCCAGTATGTCAAATCATAGTGAAAATGAAACCAACAGAACGGGCTCGATGAAACGAAGACGTGGGCTTTGGATTCACCTCATTTGAAGTTGTGGTTGAGACGAAGTTCAGGGACCGATCTGTAAAAGAATCTCTACAAATAGGCCCCTGAGAGAGAAAACAGAAAACACATTTTTAGGAAATACGTCTTTAGAACATAGAAAGCACATTTTCGGATAAAGCAGGAGTGCAATATGCTTAAATCGTGTGAAAACGTACTTTCTGAAGTACGCTTCCACTTAACCACGTGGATAGTGGCGGGGCCGGGCGTGGGGTTGCTGACATGCGGGTCCTGGGAGGTGGGACCCGTCACTTATCCACATCGGCACCTGGGGTCAACGCGTAGCGGCGGGACTGGCAGCCCGGGGCGCTGCCAGGTGGGGTCCGGGGTGACGGGGGGTCCACCCGGCGCGGCGTCTTCTTCCTCCTCGTTGCCTCCCCGATCAGAGATAGAGGAGTGAGGCAGGGAGGAGGTCGGCGACGGGGCGGGCAGCTCCGGTCGTCCCAGGTTCAGGCGAGAACACCGGCCGGTTCGGGGAGGAGTGTCTCGCCCATTCAAATGAGAAGAGGGCGCCGGGGAGGACCAGGGCGACGGGGCTCACTGCGACAGGGAGGCGGCAGAGGGCGGCGACCGTTCTTGGGGCGCGGCCCTAGGGGTCCTCCGGCGAGGTGGAGAGAGGATAGGGAGGTTCGCCGGACTCCGGGGAATCCGAGGGTGGTGGCTAGGGGAAGAGTAGGGCTCTGTGGCCGCGAATTTAGGATGAGGAGGCCCGTGGCCATGGCGGAAATGGTGGAGTAGGGGAGCTCCATAGGCTCAGGCGGATGGATGGGGAGGTTGCTGGGAGTGAGGGGCGCTGGTGGTGAGGTCAAACGGCCTCGGGTGGGCTATATATAGGCGGGCGAGGGAGGTCGTGGCCGAGTGCCGCCGCTCAAGCTCGGCCAAAGCTCTGGCGAGGCTCAGCGAGCACGGGAACACGACGAGGGGGAGTGCGGACGGGCTACAGAGGTGCATAGTGCAAGAGGGGCCGAGGGTGCAGAGGAGGAAGACGCTGCGGCGCCATTAAATATCGGTTAGCCATAGTGCGCCCGTGGGCGCACGTCGACGAGCGCTGACGGAGGGGGAGAGGGCTCCAGGAGGACGGTGACGACGTGGTAAAACGGTGAGACATGCTCAAGAGCGTGAAGACGACAAGAGGGAGAGAGTTTGGAGCTAGAAGACGCCTTGGACACGGCCAACGCCAGTAGAGCGCGCGCAATGCGTGCCAAAGCTCGTGATCACCGCATTCACTGGTGCCCACAGTGCCACAGGCTAAGCCAAACGATGTCTGGGGTGGAGTCCTTCCTGGGGAGGTTGCAACTGCGGTGGTAGTTTGGTTAAAAGGGCTCTGGTTAAAAGGTAATCACCCTCTGAAGTTTACTGCAGTAAACTTGGATGAGCACTGGTGATCAACTGGAAGGTGATTGGGAGAAATGGAGTTGTCTGCGAGGTTTAGGGTAAGAAGGACTTTCACCCTGGTAACTTGGAGAGGATTAGGACCAGGATTTAATGTAGTTGCTTAACAACCACATAAACTGGTCCAGAAATGAGATTTGGATGGTGCACTCACATGGTGCTGCCACTTGAGCTCAAATTTGGCAAGGCTTAGGGATTGGGACATAGTAAGATGCTGTAAAAATTTCATGCCATTTGGAAATACCAAAGTGGCACTTACTTCACAAACATCTTCACTGACCAGAATCTTGCAATAATTCTAAATGAGTATTGGCTTGATTTGGTGGAGAGAAGTTATTTTGGTAGGAGAACAATCTGGTAATTTATCAGGATTTTTGAAGCAATATAAAATGCACTTGCTTCACAACCTGAAAATTTTACCAAAATCAAAGATTTGGTCCTGTGCTCACATAGATGATTGGATGGGGCTGAAATTTGGAGGAGGCTAATTATATGAGCACCTGAAGAGGCATGCAAAATTTCAATTCATTTGGATAACCCTAGCTAGCACTTCCTTCACAAAGGCTTCCCTCAGACAGGAACTTTGAAAAATCGCTGAGGAAGTTTGGCTAGGAAAATAAAGTTGAATTTTGGCACAGGTCAATTATTTGGACAGGAAAATATGTCCAAAAAGTTTGGTGTCAAATGGGCAAAGATAAATAGTACTTGCTTCACAATGTGCCATTTAGGACAGAATAGGTAATGATTTTCTTGAGCATGATGAGAAATATGGCCAATGAAATATTTTACAATATTTGAGGAAGATATGACCCAAAAAATTTACAAGAATTATCTGGGGATTTTTGGATGGACAAAAATATAGGTTGCTTCACAACCTAGGGCAAACATGGTTAATCCTCTAATAGAAAAAGGAATTTTCCCTAGACAAAGAAACTAGGGTTTGGTCAAGCAATGGAGTGACATGATCTTGGCAAGGTTTTGAGAATCATGAGTCACTTGGGAGAGGAAACTAAGATGATTTCCCAGGTGACAAGGCCACAGAACCACTCCAAAAATAAAAACAGAGCAAAAACCAAATAAATCAAAAGAAAAGGAAAAGGGCCAAAATCCAGGCTGTTACAACTCTTACCCTCTTAAAGAAATCTCGTCCTCGAGATTTAGTTGCTCAGGGAACAAGTATGACTTGAGGACACCGTTTCCAGCTCGGGTATCCTTTTTTCCTTTATTTATTGTTCCCCCAAGAATTTCATACGATTTTCTTCCCTTGCTCTGGGTGGTTTCCTTCACCTTTCCCCAAATCCTGATAGGTCTTTGCTCACATACCAATTTCTTTTACTGATTATGATTCTCCATACCTGTGGTGATATCCAATGGATCTGAGCATAAATTTTCTTTTGGTCAAGAAAACCCGTTTACTTCTGTCATGGGGTTGCTCCAAATAAATGCAGGCCTTCTGATTTCAATAAATGATGAGAATTAATCATGGCCATCTTTTGATGGGATTTGACTGCTCATAGGTGGTACTGATTTATTTTTATTTACCCCTTTGGCTCGAGCATGAGATAGGTACCAGTGATTCGACTGCCTTTTTTCAGGAGAAATATAATGGTGTATGGAGTTATAACTGTGTCATACCTCAAATATTTTCATCTTGAGACTAGCCTGACAGGGGCTGATGGACAATGGCTGTTCCTAACAGACTGGCTGTGTACTTGATTCCGTTGGTGAGTATACCGGGTCTGAGATGATTGTTCGACTTTTGACTTTATCATTTTGTCGGTATGCCCATTTGGATTTTCCACACTAACCATTCCAAGCGGGTCAGCGGGATATGAAATCCTTGTAAAACAGAGTAGGCCACTGAGGGTATGTGAGGGAGTCCTGGATTAGGGGGTCTTCGGACAGCCGGACTATATCCTTTGGCCGGACTGTTGGACTATGAAGATACAAGATTGAAGACTTTGTCTCGTGTCCGGATGGAACTCTGCTTGGCGTGGAAGGCAAGCTAGACAATACGGATATGTATATCTCCTCCTTTGTAACCGACCTTGTGTAACCCTAGCCCCCTCCGGTGTCTATATAAACCGGAGGGTTTTAGTTCGTAGGACAACATACAATCATACCATAGGCTAGCTTCTAGGGTTTAGCCTCTCTGATCTCGTGGTAGATCTACTCTTGTACTACCCGTATCATCAATATTAATCAAGCAGGATGTAGGGTTTTACCTCCATCAAGAGGGCCCGAACCTGGGTAAAACATCGTGTTCCCTGCCTCCTGTTACCATCCGCCTTAGACGCATAGTTCGGGACCCCCTACCCGAGATCCGCCGGTTTTGACACCGACATTGGTGCTTTCATTGAGAGTTCCTCTGTGCCGTCACCAGAAGGAAGGATGTCTCGTCTCATCTTTAAAGACGGTACTACTTTTGGGGGAGCTTTGGCTGTCGGCCAAAATCTCTTGCTAGGCGGTTTCATCATGACTGCATGTTCGGCCGTCGTGCCGACGATGACTTCTCGGGTCATCGAAAACAGCCTTCACGTCAAATCGGCACTCGCCGAACAGATGAATCCAATGGAGCTCGCCTCCTTAAACAAGCTCTTGGATCGCATCGCCGCCTTGGGAGTCGCTACAGACTATGATCGGATTGGGCTTAAACCCGATCAAAGGGAGATTAACTCTCCACCGGTCACCCATCATATTGCCGTGGTGGAGGAACAATGCGGTGACCTTTCCTCTATTTTGAGGACCAATTATGTCTGGATTCCCGAGCTCTCCGAGCCAGACGCCCGTTTGTGGGAGGACAACATCCAATCCCTGAACTTAGAGTCAGGCAGCGGGCCAGGATTATCGGGTAACACCCCGGAACCGGAACTTCAAAAATTGGAAACTCCTCGGCCCCTGGATCCCAGATCGGGTAAGGGTTCGGATTCAATTCCACCCACCCACCCAAACATAGGCGATCTTTCCCACATCGGGCAAGAGCCCCAGGAAACAGTACATCACTATTGGGCCAGATTCCTCCTTGCGATGAACAAGGTTAAGGACTGTCGCGAGGAAGACGCAATCCTATTTTTCTGCAATAATTGCACGGACAAGGGAATCCTTAACGCCATAAATCACCGTGAGATAACACGCTTCGCTGACTTGGCGTCCATAGTACGAAAGTACTGTGCGATGGAAAGTGCCTGGAAAACCGAAACAAACTTTTGGGATAATCTGGCCCTGAATACAAACCCAGTCCGAAATAAAAGGGTGCATTATCACAACACACCCGGGTCAACTACCAAAAAGCAAAAACCCTCTACAGGGCATGGAACCGTACTGGAGGGATGGCTCAACAGACCCTGCAAAATTCATAGTACAGCGGATAAAATACCAACACACGGCCTTAGAGCATGTTGGATACTCCGGCAGGTGGCCAAAAGTGGTGAGGATCTTCTTCTCCCAAATACCACAGAGCACCATCTCGTGGATAACAATACGGTGTTAACATTCTTTGAGACCTTCGCGTCAAATAATAGGCGCAAGCGAACACTCCGCAGCATGGCCGAAATCTGCCACGTAGCAGCAATAAATCCATGGAGTGACATGGCTATTACCTTCAATGCCAGTGATGAACCTAAATTCCGAACAACCCGAGCAGCAGCCGCACTGGTCCTCAGTCCAATCGTGGATGGCTTTTGACTCACCAAAGTACTCATGGACGGGGGCAGCGGATTAAACCTCATCTATGAGCAAACTCTTCAAAAGATGGAAATAGACTGGAACCGCATTGAGCAAAGTAGCACAACCTTTAGAGGAATCATCCCCAGTAGGGAAGCACGCTGTGCTGGGAAAATCACACTAGGTGTGGTATTCGGCACGCCGGATCATTACAGGTCCGAAGAAATCACATTCCAAGTGGCCCCGTTCAGCAGTGGTTATCACGCTCTTTTAGGACGGGAGGCATTCACAATCTTCCAAGCCATACCCCATTACGGGTACATGAAGCTCAAAATGCCCGGACCCAACGGAATCATCACTCTCGCCAGCGATCCGGACATAGCACTCCGCGCCGAAAACAAAATAGCTGCACTGGCCCTCGAGGCATTATACGAAGCCCTCTCGGCCGAGGAATTAACCACGCTATGCTCCAGAGTGGATAGGGACGACGTGATACTCGACAAGAGATCCAAGTCCACCTCTTTTAAACCAGTGGATGAAATAGTCAAATTCCAAGTCCACCCGACGGACCCTAAAAAAACATCCTCCATCGGGACACAGTTAAACCCCGCTGTGGACGCCGCACTACGAGAGTTCCTGCGCGAGAACTGGGACATATTCGCCTGGCATCCCTCAGACATGCCAGGAATCCCACACAGGCTGGCCGAGCATAGCCTCAATATCCTAAAGGGATTCAAGCTGGTCAAGCAAGCTCTTCGTTGTTTCTCCGAACCTAAGAGACATGCCATGGGAGAGGAACTAGCCAAGTTATTGGATTAGAGAAATAAAACACCCGGACTGGCTAGCAAACCTGGTGATGGTACCAAAGAAGGACAAATCCTGACGCCTTTGTGTCGATTTCAAAGACCTCAATAAAGCTTGCCCAAAGGATCCCTTCCCCCTCCAATGCATCGATCAAATCATTGATGCTACCGCAGGACACGAGTCATTGTGTTTCCTCGACGCATACTCCGGCTACCACCAAATCAAGGTGGCGGAGTCCGACCAAGCCGCAACGGCATTCATCACACAATATGGTCCCTTCTCTTTTAACACAATGCCTTTTGGGCTCAAAAACGCCGACGCAACATATAAGCGCATGATTCAGACATGTCTGGAGAAACAAATCGGCAAAACAGTAAAGGCATATGTAGACGATGTGGTCGTCAAAACCAAACACGTTGACTCTTTAATAGACGACTTGAGGCTCACATTCGATGTAACACCCCGGATGTAACTTTCCCTATTTTTACTCCAACTCTTGCCGTTTCCGGCGTTAAGTTATATTTATTTCTCGGGTTCGGGTCTTTGTCTTTGTGTGTTGTTTTCTTTGTCATGCATCTCATATCATGTCATCATGTGCATTGCATTTGCATACATGTTCATCTCATGCATTCGAGCTTTTTCCCCGTTGTCCGTTTTGCATTCCGGCGCTTCGTTCTCCTCCGGTGGTCATTTCTAGCTTTCTTTCGTGTGTGGGGATTAAACATTTCTGGATTGGACCGAGACTTGCCAAGCGGCCTTGGTTTACTACCAGTAGACCGCCTGTCAAGTTTCGTGTCATTTGGACTTCGTTTGACACTCCAACGGTTAACCGAGGGACCGAAAAGGCCTCGTGTGTGTTGTAGCCCAACACCCCTCCAATTTGGCCCAAAACCCACCAAACTCTGCTCCATGTCCTAGAGCGTTCGATCACGATCGCGTGGCCGAAAACCGCACCTCATTTGGACTCTCCTAGCTCCACTTATGCCTATAAATAGCCTCCCCGTTTTCGGATCTCTCTCCCTCACCGAAACCCTAGGAAAAAAACAGATCCCGCCGCCGCCGGACGTGTCCGCGCCGAGTCGGAGAACGTCCGCCGTGCCCCCTTGCCTATCCGCCGCCGCCACGTGGCAGCGCCGCCTACCTCCGCCACCGGGCCCGAAGGCCCATCTCTGGCCCCCGCGAGCCCGCACCGGCCGCCGCTCTCCTCCCGCGCCCGGCCTCCTCTTCCCCGACGCCGGTGCCCGAGCGCCGCTCCCCGGCCGCCCCGCCGGCGT
>NC_041392.1:441122690-441132230 GCF_002162155.2 Triticum dicoccoides
CCGCACCGCATCGCCGCCCGGCCGTGCCGCCTCGCCACTGCCTTCGCCGCCTCGGCCCCGCCTCGCCCTCGCCGTCCGGCGGCCTCCCCCCCGTCGGCTACTTCCTCGACGTCGCCGGCCGTCCTCGACTTCCGTGCCACCGGTGAACAGTGTCACGCGCGCGATCCAGATCTGTGCTACAGTAAACCCTAGCCGGTTGACTTTTCCCCTCTCCCTCTAATTTTTTATGCCTACTTTGACCAGTGATATCTCCGCATCCGTAGATCCGTTTTGGACATATAGTATATCAAAATGTTCGTCTCGACGAGTACATCATTTCATTCCATTGCATAATTTTTATTTGAGTTCATCTTGATGCCCAAAATGCTGTTAGAAGGAGGCGTCGTTAGTTAATTGTCAGATCTTCTAGTTCATCTTAGACTTTGTCATTTTTGCCATGATTAATGTGTGCATGATATGCCTGTGAGTCCTTCATATGTTTTGTTAAGGATTTTGTCTTCTTTCCAGAGGTGCAACCCATGCATTTTTAGGATGTGTGTGGTGACTTGTGCAAGCTTGCAAAGTGAGGCACCCGGTAAATCTGTTTTCAGGGACTTAGTAGTTTTCACTAAGTCTGGGATTATTTAATTCATGATGCCATATGTTCAGCTTGTTTCCTAGTGATCCGTGCCTCTTTTGAGGATGATCAGTAAGGGAGTTTTGTTAATCTTATTATGATCTATCCAACCATGCCTTTGTTTGCAATTATGGAGCACCCTAGCTTGAGTCAATCGAGCTCTAGTTTTGCTTCGTTGCGAATCTGGGCAGATCGTCAACTCGTTTGCGATCTTGCCGATGTTATTGTAGTTCATCCGTGCATGATATGCCATTGTTCTTGCCATGTCTAGCTTGTATTTTGTGCGTTCTTAATGGATGTATGCCTGCCTTGCCATGACTTGCACCGTGGTGAGTGCATCGAGCTCGTTTACATGCCTTCGTGAGTTATATTTCAGCATGTCTCAGTTTTCACTAAGTTTGAAAACTGATTGTGTTTTAGCTATGTTCGTGTGCCCGTTAGTATATTTGTGAACCCTTTTGGCCCCAGGTCACTTTGGGTCTTTTGTTAAGCTTGTTGAGTAGCTCCATGCCATGTTCTTACTTGTCTTAATCAGGTCATGTATCATGTTGTTTTGTTGCTCCGAAGAGGGCTTCGTGATTTGAAATTTCATACAAGTGTTGATTTCACTAAGTCTGAAATCTGTTTTGCATTTGCGTTTTTGCCATGCTTGTTTGAACCTGTTAATGGGCGAATTGGCCGTAGCTCAGTGCTAGACTTTTGTTAAGCATCTTGTGTGAATCCCTGCCATGTATTTTGTTGTCATGTTTGGTGGCTGTAGCATGTTCATTTCGTTGCATTTAGATGCCTACTTGCTGTAAATCGCGGACCGGTGCCATTTTTGAATAGCTTGCCATTTCCAAACCGTAACTCCGATTCCGGCGTTCTTTATATCGTTTTCAAGCGATTTCATCTCATCTTTCCAGTGGCACCCTTGGAATTCCAAGTTGAGGCCAGGTTCATGCATTTCCTGTCATATCTTGCATTTTGCATCCCGCATCGCATCCCGCATAGCATATCATCATTGCATCATATCGCTTGATCCTTGCACGTGGTTAATTGTATCCTTGTTGCTTGTTTGTCTTGTTTGGGTAGAGCCAGGAGACGAGTTCGCTAACGAGGAGCCCGTTTTGAGTTTGCTTTTGAGGATCCAGTCAACTCTGACAACTGTGCAGGCAAGATGATCATACCCTCGAAATCACTACTATCTTCGCTATGCTAGTTTGCTCGCTCTTTGCTATGCCAATGCTACGATGCCTATTTGCTTGTCAGCCTCCTAAATTGCTATGTCAAACCTCTAACCCACCATTGTCCTAGCAAACCATTGATTGGCTATGTTACCGCTTTGCTCAGCCCCTCTTATAGCGTTGCTAGTTGCAGGTGAAGATTGGAGGCCGTTCCTTGTTGGAACATTTATTTACTTGTTGGGATATCATTATATTGCTATGTTATCTTAATGCATCTATATACTTGGTAAAGGGTGGAAGGCTCGGCCTCTCGCCTAGTGTTTTGTTACACTCTTGTCGCCCTAGTTTCCGTCATATCGGTGTTATGTTCTCGGATTTTTCCGTTCCTTACGCAGTTGGGTTATAATGGGAAACCCTTGATAGTTCGCCTTGATTAAAGCTTTTCCAGCAATGCCCATCCTTGGTTTTACCATTTTCCACCTAGCCTTTTCTTTCCCTTGGGTTCTGCAGACTCAAGGGTCATCTTATTTTAACCCCCCCGGGCCAGTGCTCCTCTGAGTGTTGGTCCACCTGTCAGCTGCCGGTGGCCACCAGGGGCAACTCTGGGCTGGCCTACCCGTACCTAAGACAATCTGAGTGTGCCCCAAGAAAGAGATATGTGCAGCTCCTATCGGGATTTGTCGGCACATTTGGCCGGTGTTGCTGGTCTTGTTTTAACCTGTCGAAGTGTCTTGAGTTACCGAGATACCGAGTCTGATCGGAACATCTTGGGAGGAGGTCTATTCCTTCGTTGACCGTGAGAGCTTGTCATGGGCTAAGTTGGGACTCCCCTGCAGGGATTGAACTTCCGAAAGCCGTGCCCGCGGTTATGGGCAGATGGGAATTTGTTAATGTCCGGTTGTAGATAACTTGAACCTTAATTAATTAAAATGAATCAACTGAGTATGTTACCGTGATGGCCTCTTCTCGGCGGGGTCCGGGAAGTGGACACGGTGTTGGAGTTATGCTTGTCCAGGTTGTCCCTCTAGATTCTCGCTCGCGCTTTGCCTCCTCTTCTCGCTCTCTTTTTGCGAATAAGTTAGCCACCATACTTGCTAGTCGCTTGCTGCAGCTCCACTCATATTTAACCTTGCCATACCTATAAGCTTAAATAGTCTTGATCGTGAGGGTGCGAGATTGCTGAGTCCCTGTGGCTCACAGATTACTATTACACCAGATGCAGGTCCAGGTGATTCTGCTCCAGGTGACGAGTACGAGCTCAAGTGGGAGTTTGACGAAGACTCTCAGTGATACTACGTGTCTTTTCCTAACGATCAGTAGTGGTGCCTAGTTGGGGTTTGATCGGGACCGTGTCGCATGTTGGGTTCTCTTCTATTTTGGCACCGTAGTCGGGCCATGAGTGTTTTGGATGACGTAATGCTTTTTATGTTCTTGATTGACGTGGCGAGTGTAAGACAACTATGTTCTCCCCTTTATTATTCATGTTACATGGGATGTTGTGAAGATTGCCTAACTTGCGACATATGCCTTCAATGCGATTATATCTCTAAGTCGTGCCTCGACACGTGGGAGCTATTGTCGCATCGAGGGTGTTATAAGTTGGTAATCAGAGCCTTCCCCGACCTTAGGAGCCCCATTGCTTGATTGTTTTTAGCGGCCGAGTTGTGTCTAGAAAAATGTTTTGAGTCATTTAGGAATTATATATCGGAGAGTTTAGGAATTCTTTTTACTTCCCAGTCTCCTCATCGCTCTGGTAAGGCATCCTGACGTAGAGTTTTGACTCTTCTCTTCTCAAATTTCACTAAAAAAAAATTTAGGATCTCGCGAGTATCTTGGAATCGTTCCGATGGCTTATGATGAGAACATTGTCTTGGTGCCTCCTGTCAGGGGTTTAGTGGAAGTGTCCCGGGGAGTTGAGCTCTGAGGTGTTGTCATCATAATTTTATCGTTGCAATTCTGGAATACTTGAGGTATGTTCACCGACATCGAAAATCTCTTTTATGCAGTTCGTTGGTGAGATAATCTCGACGCCACACAGTACTGGAGCGGCAGTTCGGGAGTATCGCCATAACTTGTATAATGGATGCTTTTCGAAGGTTGAGGTAGATGGTTTCCGAAGTTTTCTTGGTTATGTGTTGAAGGATGGATACAGCTGGATGTAGGATTTGCTAGTTTGGGTGAGATATTATGCTTCCCCTGTATCCCCAACACCAGATTGCATAACTGGAAAGGTTCGGGAGTTTCATAGGTGGGAATTCTAGTAGCTCTCGTTCTTCTTCCACGAATATTGGTTTGAGATTGGGATTTCTTACCGATTATTCGTTCTTGATCCGTACCTTGTTGATTTATTTCTCTACCTTAATTCTACGTGGCTTCTCAATTTAGGGATATGTGACCACTTCAAGAGGAATGCATTCATTCATTTTGTTTGGATGTGGAGACTATATGTTGCAATTTTCATTCCGTTGGGTTAAGCTTCAATATTTATCTATCAATGTGCTAATGGTGGTCAACCTCTTCAGGATGGCTCCTCCAACGCGCATGACTCCGAATCCTGATCCTCCACCACCTCCACCTCCTCCAGAGGCATGGCAAGCTGTGATGGCCGCAACCAATGCAAACACATAGCTGATCATGCAAATTCTCCAAGAGCGCAATCAAGGCAGTCAAGGGAATCAAGGCAGCAATCAGAGTCACTTTGCTACACTCAACCAGTTCCTTGCTAACGGGCCAAAGACTTTCAGCAATTGTGTTGAGGCAACCGATGCTGACGAGAGGACTTTGTCAAGTTCGCTTCCTTCCAACTCAAAGATCAAGCTGCAGAATGGTTCCAGCAGTACAAGGACTCCAGAGGTGGACGTGTTATTACTTGGGATGATTTCCGTCGAGATTTCCGAGCTCATCATATTCCTCAGAGCGTGGTTGAAAGCAAGCGCGAGGAATTCCGCAATCTGAAGCAAGGCTCTTTGTCTGTCTATGACTACAACAAATTGTTCCAGAAGCTCGCCCGCTTTGCCAAGCAGGACGTGCCTGATGAGAAGAGCATGATATATCAGTTTAGGGGTGGTCTCAGAGAAGATATTCAGCTTGCTCTTGTTCTCTTCGAGCCCTTGAGATACGATGAGTTCTACAACATGGCACTGAAGCAAGAGGCTGCTCAGTTGAGGTGTGATGCTTCCAGGAAGCGAGTCAGAGATGCTACTCCTTCTTCCTCTACTCAAGCGGCTAAGCAGCAGAAGTTTTGGCTTCCTCCTCCTCCGTTCCGTCAGCCGTATCAGTAGAAGAGCAAAGGTGGCAGTGGTTCTTCCCACCCACCCAACCCTGGCTTTCAGAACAAGACTTTGTCTCAAACTCCAAGATCAAGTGCTCCGTATCACCGTCCACTTTCAGAGGTCACGTGCAACAAGTGCCAACAGAAGGGTCACTATGCCAACAAGTGTCTCAACCAGAGGCGTCTTCCTCCTCCTCCTCCTGTCAGATCAACAAGTTCAGCTGTGGTCAAGCATAACCCCAAGCATGCCAAGGTCAATTTTATGAATGCAGCTCAGGCAGAGGACTCGTCAGATGTGATCATGGGTAACCTTCCTGTTAACGATATTCCTGCAAAAGTTCTTTTTGACACGGGTGCATCACATTGTTTCATCTCGAGACCGTTTTCATGTAAGCATGGTTTGCCTTTGCAAATTTTGCCTAGTCCTTTAGCAGTTGTCTCTCCCGGTAAGCGCATGCATGCTAACTCCATTGTTCCGGATGTTTCTATCACTTTGGGTGACTACAAGTTTCTATCTTCTCCAACGGTTCTCGGTGACTCGGATATTGATCTTATTCTCGGGATGGATTGGCTTTCTAAGAACAAGGCTCAACTTGATTGTGCAGCCAGGCAGATTCAATTGACTCATTCGTCTGAGGATGTAATTGTCTTTGCCGCTCGGGATAATACCATCCGTCTGTTTTCTCTCAATGAGAAGGGTGAATTGGATGCCATCTCTCAAATTCCAGTCATTTGCGAATATCAAGACGTCTTTCCAGAAAAGCTTCCAGGAATGCCTCCGCACCGGCCAGTTGAATTCGTTATTGATCTTGAGCCTGGCACGGAACCTGTGTGCAAACGCCCTTACAAGCTCGGACCTGAAGAGTTGAAGGAGCTGAAGAAGCAACTCGATGAGCAAGAGAGAATGGGTCTCATCCGGCCTAGTTCTTCTCCGTGGGGTTGTGGTGTTCTTTTTGTGAAGAAGAAGGATGGAACGGACCGACTTTGTGTTGATTACCGTCCAGTGAACAAGAAGACCATCAAGAACAAATACCCACTTCCCAACATCAATGAGCTGTTCGAGCAACTCAAAGGTGCCCAAGTATTCTCCAAGCTTCATCTCCGTATGGGTTATCACCGAATTCGCATTCGTGAAGAAGATATTCCCAAGACAACATTTAGAACAAGCTTTGGTTCATATGAATACACTGTCATGTCTTTTGGCCTCGCCAACGCTCCTCCGACGTTCTCTCGCATGATGAACTTCATCTTCAATGCCTACACCAATGACTTTGTTTTGGTCTATCTCGACGACATTCTGGTTTTCTCCAAGAACAAGGAAGATCATGCCAAACACTTGCGTTTGGTTCTTGATAAGCTCAGGGAACATCAGTTCTACGCCAAGTTCTCCAAGTGTGAATTTTGGCTCGATGAGGTTCTTTATCTTGGCCATATCATCTCTGCCAAGGGCATTGCCGTGAATCCTGAGAAGGTGTCTGCAATTGTGAATTGGGAACCTCCTCAGAATGTGAAGCAACTACGCAGTTTTCTCGGTCTCGCAAGCTATTGCCGAAGATTCGTTGAAAACTTTTCTAAGATCTTGAAGCCTCTCTCTAATCTTCTTCAGAAGCACATCAAGTACGTTTGGTCTCCGGAGTGTGATATTGCTTTCAACACTTTGAAAGAGAAATTGATCACTGCTCCAGTTCTGACTCCACCTGATAAATCCAAACCGTACGAGGTCTTTTGTGATGCCTCTCTCCAAGGTCTTGGCGCGGTTTTGATGCAAGAGAAGAAAGTTGTTGCTTATACATCTCGCCAGTTGAAGCCTAATGAGAAGAACTACCCCACTCATGATCTCGAGTTGGCGGCAGTTGTGCATGCTCTTTTGACTTGGAGACATCTTCTATTGGGAAGAAAAGTGGACATTTTCACTGATCACAAGAGTCTCAAGTACATCTTCACTCAGCCTAATCTCAACCTCAGGCAAACTCGATGGGTCGAAATGATTCAAGAGTATAATCCGAGTATTGAGTACACTCCAGGCAAGGCCAATGTGATTGTTGACGCTTTGAGAAGGAAGGCTTACTACAACAGTTTGATTCTTAAGCCTTATCAACCCGAGCTTTGTGAAGCTTTCCGCAAACATAATCTGCAAGTTGTTCCTCAAGGTTTCCTCGCCAACCTTCAAGTCTCTCCTACCTTAGAAGACCAGATTCGCCAAGCCTAGCTTCTTGATGCTATGGTGAAAAAGGTGAAGATTGGGATTGCCAAGAGTCAGTCCAAGTACAAGTGCTACCGCGTTGATGACAAGGACACTCTCTTCTTCGAGGATCGTATGGTTGTGCCCAAAGGTGACCTCCGTAATGTGATCATGAACGAGGCTCACAATTCTCTCCTCTGCATCCACCCTGGGAGCACGAAGATGTATCAGGACCTCAAGCAAGCTTATTGGTGGACTCGAATGAAGCGCGAGATCGCTCAATTCGTGAATGAATGTGATGTCTGCAGAAGAGTGAAGGCAGAACACCAAAGGCCAGCTGGTCTCCTCCAACCTCTTGCCATTCCAGAATGGAAGTTTGACCACATTGAAATGGACTTTGTGACTGGGTTTCCAAAGTCCAAGCGTGGCAATGATGCTATATTCGTTGTCATCGACAAACTCACCAAAGTGGCTCACTTTCTGCCTATCAAAGAGTCGATCACTGCAGCTCAATTGGCGGAACTCTATACCTCTCGAATTGTCTCTCTGCACGGTATTCCTCAAGTGATATCTTCAGACCGTGGCAGCATCTTTACCTTGAAGTTTTGGGATTCTTTCCAGAAGGCCATGGGCACCAACATCCGCTTCAGCACAGCTTTCCATCCTCAAACAAGCGGTCAAGTCGAGCGTGTCAACCAGATTCTTGAAGATATGCTCAGGGCTTGTGTGATCTCCTTCGGCATGATGTGGGAGGATTGTCTTCCTTATGCTGAATTCTCCTACAACAATAGTTTTCAAGCAAGTTCGGGCAAGGCCCCATTTGAAATTTTGTATGGCAGGAAGGGCCGTACCCCTCTCAACTGGTCTGAAACCGGTGAACGTCAGCTGCTGGGTAATGACTTAATCACAGAAGCAGAAGAAATGTGCAAAGTCATTCGTGATAACCTCAAAGCAGCCCAATCCCGCCAGAAGAGCTACTATGATAGTAAGCACCGTGATTTGGCTTTCGAGATCGGAGATCATGTTTACCTCCGTGTCTCTCCTATGAAAGGTACTCATCGCTTCGGTATCAAAGGGAAGCTTGCCCCTAGATACGTGGGACCTTTCAAGATTGTCAGCAAGAGAGGCGACCTCGCCTATCAACTCGAGCTTCCTTCAAACTTTGCAAATGTTCATGATGTGTTCCACGTCTCTCAGCTTCAAAAGTGCTTCAAGACTCCTGACCGCACCGTCAACTTCGAGGACATTGAGCTCCAAGAAGATCTCTCTTATCGTGAGCACCCAGTTGCTATTCTTGAAGAGACTGAACGCAAGACTCGCAACAAGTCAATCAAATTTCTCAAAGTCAAGTGGTCACACCATTCCGACCGTGAAGCTACCTGGGAACGCGAGGATCACCTCCGTTCTGAGTACCCGGAGTTCTTTCAGTCCTAGATCTCGGGACGAGATCTTTTTGTAGTGGTGGAGTGTTGTAACACCCCGGATGTAACTTTCCCTATTTGTACTCCAACTCTTGCCGTTTCCGGCGTTAAGTTATATTTATTTCTCGGGTTCGGGTCTTTGTCTCCGTGTGTTGTTTTCTTTGTCATGCATCTCATATCATGTCATCATGTGCATTGCATTTGCATACGTGTTCATCTCATGCATTCGAGCTTTTTCCCCGTTGTCCATTTTGCATTCCGGCGCTTCGTTCTCCTCCGGTGGTCCTTTCTAGCTTTCTTTCGTGTGTGGGGATTAAACATTTCCGGATTGGACCGAGACTTGCCAAGCGGCCTTGGTTTACTACCGGTAGACCGCCTGTCAAGTTTTGTGTCATTTGGACTTCGTTTGACACTCCAACGGTTAACCGAGGGACCGAAAAGGCCTCGTGTGTGTTGCAGCCCAACACCCCTCCAATTTGGCCCAAAACCCACCAAACTCTGCTCCATGTCCTAGAGCGTTCGATCACGATCGCGTGACCGAAAACCGCACCTCATTTGGACTCTCCTAGCTCCACGTATGCCTATAAATAGCCCCCCCGTTTTCGGATCTCTCTCCCTCTCAGAAACCCTAAAAAAAACAGATCCCGCCGCCGCCGGACGTGTCCGCGCCGAGTCGGACAACGTCCGTCGTGCCCCCTCGCCTATCCGCCGCCGCCACGTGGCAGCGCCGCCTACCTCCGCCGCCTGGCCCGAAGGCCCATCTCCGGCCCCCGCGAGCCCGCACCGGCCGCCACTCTCCTCCCACGCCCGGCCTCCTCTTCCCCGACGCCGGTGCCCGAGCGCCGCTCCCCGGCCGCCCCACCGCCGTGCGCGTCCTCCCAGTG
>NC_041392.1:441132619-441134838 GCF_002162155.2 Triticum dicoccoides
TTCCTCGATGTCGCCGGCCGTCCTCGACTTCCGTGCCGCCGGTGAACAGTGTCGCGCGCGCGATCCAGATCTGTGCTACAGTAAAGCCTAGCCGGTTGACTTTTCCCCTCTCCCTCTAATTTTTTATGCCTACTTTGACCAGTGATATCTCCGATCCGTAGCTCCGTTTTGGACATATAGTATATCAAAATGTTCGCCTCGACGAGTACATCATTTCATTCCATTGCATCATTTTTATTTGAGTTCATCTTGATGCGCAAAATGCTGTTAGAAGGAGGCGTCGTGAGTTAATTGTCAGATCTGCTAGTTCATCTTAGACTTTTGTCATTTTTGCCATGATTAATGTGTGCATGATATGCCTGTGAGTCCTTCATATGTTTTGTTAAGGATTTTGTCTTCTTTCCATAGGTGCAACCCATGCATTTTTAGGATGTGTGTGGTGACTTGTGCAAGCTTGCAAAGTGAGGCACCCGGTAAATCTGTTTTCAGGGACTTAGTAGTTTTCACTAAGTCTGGGATTATTTAGTTCATGATGCCATATGTTCAGCTTGTTTCCTAGTGATCCGTGCCTCTTTTGAGGATGATCAGTAAGGGAGTTTTGTTAATCTTATTATGATCTATCCATCCATGCCTTTGTTTGCAATTATGGAGCACCCTAGCTTGAGTCAATCGAGCTCTACTTTTGCTTCGTTGCGAATCTGGGCAGATCGTCAACTCGTTTGCGATTTTGCCGATGTTATTGTAGTTGATCCGTGCATGATATGCCATTGTTCTTGCCATGTCTAGCTTGTATTTTGTGCCTTCTTAATGGATGTATGCCTGCCTTGTCATGACTTGCACCGTGGTGAGTGCATCGAGCTCGTTTACATGCCTTCATGAGTTATATTTCAGCATGTCTCAGTTTTCACTAAGTCTGAAAAATGATTGTGTTTTAGCTATGTTCATGTGCCCGTTAGTATATTTTGTGAACCCTTTTGGCCCCAGGTCACTTTGGGTCTTTTGTTAAGCTTGTTGAGTATCTCCATGCCATGTTCTTCCTTGTCTTAATCAGGTCATGTATCATGTTGTTTTGTTGCTCCGAAGAGGGCTTCGTGATTTGAAATTTCAGACAAGTGTTGATTTCACTAAGTCTGAAATCTGTTTTGCATTTGCGTTTTTGCCATGCTTGTTTGAACCTGTTAATGGGTGAATTGGCCGTAGCTCAGTGCTAGACTTTTGTTAAGCATCATGTGTGAATCCCTGCCACGTATTTTGTTGTCATGTTTGGTGGCTGTAGCATGTTCATTTCGTTGCATTTAGATGCCTACTTGCTGTAAATCGCGAACCGGTGCCATTTTTGAATCTCTTGCCATTTCCAAACCGTAACTCCGATTCCGGCATTCTTTATATCGTTTTCAAGCGATTTCATCTCATCTTTCCAGTGGCACCCTTGGAATTCCAAGTTGAGGCCAGGTTAATGCATTTCCTGTCATATCTTGCATTTTGCATCCCGCATCGCATCCCGCATAGCATATCATCATTGCATCATATCGCTTGATCCTTGCACATGGTTGATTGTATCCTTGTTGCTTGTTTGTCTTGTTTGGGTAGAGCCGGGAGACGAGTTCACTAACGAGGAGCCCGTTTTGAGTTTGCTTTTGAGGATCCAGTCAACTCTGACAACTGTGCAGGCAAGATGATCATACCCTCGAAATCACTACTATCTTCGCTATGCTAGTTTGCTCACTCTTTGCTATGCCAATGCTACGATGCCTACCATTTGCTTGTCAGCCTCCTAAATTGCCATGTCAAACCTCTAACCCACCATTGTCCTAGCAAACCGTTGAATGGCTATGTTACCGCTTTGCTCAGCCCCTCTTATAGCGTTGCTAGTTGCAGGTGAAGATTGGAGGCCGTTCCTTGTTGGAACATTTATTTACTTGTTGGGATATCATTATATTGCTATGTTATCTTAATGCATCTATATACTTGGTAAAGGGTGGAAGGCTCGGCCTCTCGCCTAGTGTTTTGTTCCACTCTTGCCGCCCTAGTTTCCGTCATATCGGTGTTATGTTCCCGGATTTTTGCGTTCCTTACACGGTTGGGTTATAATGGGAACCCCTTGATAGTTCACCTTGATTAAAGCTTTTCCAGCAATGCCCAACCTTGGTTTTACCATTTGCCACCTAGCCTTTTCTTTCCCTTGGGTTCTGCAGACTCAAGGGTCATCTTATTTTAAC
>NC_041392.1:441135087-441154502 GCF_002162155.2 Triticum dicoccoides
GGCCAGTGCTCCTCTGAGTGTTGGTCCACCTGTCAGCTGCCGGTGGCCACCAGGGGCAACTCTGGGCTGGCCTACCCGTACCTAAGACAATCTGAGTGTGCCCCAAGAAAGAGATATGTGCAGCTCCTATCGGGATTTGTCGGCACATTCAGGCGGTGTTGCTGGTCTTGTTTTAACCTGTCGAAGTGTCTTCAGTTACCGAGATACCGAGTCTGATCGGAACATCTTGGGAGGAGGTCTATTCCTTCGTTGACCGTGAGAGCTTGTCATGGGCTAAGTTGGGACTCCCCTGCAGGGATTGAACTTTCGAAAGCCGTGCCCGCGGTTATGGGCAGATGGGAATTTGTTAATGTCCGGTTGTAGATAACTTGAACCTTAATTAATTAAAATGAATCAACTGAGTATGTTACCGTGATGGCCTCTTATCGGCAGGGTCCGGGAAGTGGACACGGTGTTGGAGTTATGCTTGCGCAGGTTGTCCCTCTAGATTCTCGCTCGTGCTTTGCCTCCTCTTCTCGCTCTCTTTTTGCGAATAAGTTAGCCACCATACTTGCTAGTCGCTTGCTGCAGCTCCACTCATATTTAACCTTGCCATACCTATAAGCTTAAATAGTCTTGATCGCGAGGGTGCGAGATTGCTGAGTCCCTGTGGCTCACAGATTACTATTACACCAGATGCAGGTCCAGGTGATTCCGCTCCAGGTGATGAGTACGATCTCAAGTGGGAGTTTGACGAAGACTCTCAGCGATACTACGTGTCTTTTCCTGACGATCAGTAGTGGTGCCTAGTTGGGGTTTGATCGGGACCGTGTCGCATGTTGGGTTCTCTTCTATTTTGGCACCGTAGTCGGGCCATGAGTGTTTTGGATGATGTAATGTTATTTATGTTCTTGATTGACGTGGCGAGTGTAAGCCAACTATGTTCTCCCCTTTATTATTCATGTTACATGGGATGTTGTGAAGATTGCCTAACTTGCGACATATGCCTTCAATGCGATTATGTCTCTAAGTCGTGCCTCGACACGTGGGAGCTATAGTCGCATCGAGGGTGTTATAATCGACAACCTCCGAACATACAACATCAAGCTCAATCCGGAAAAATGCGTCTTCGGCATACCAGCCGGAATGCTCATGGGTTTCATTGTCTCCAGTAGAGGTATTGAAGCTAATCCGGCTAAAATCCAAGCTTTGTCACAGTTGGCTACCCCAACAGACCTCAAACAAATCCAAAAGTTAACTGGAAGTGTGGCGGCTCTAAGCCGCTTTATCTCCTGCTTAGGAGGAAAGGCTTTACCCCTTTATCGCCTCCTTCGGTGCACTGAACACTTCGAGTGGACGGACGCGGCCACAGCCGGATTGGAAGAAATAAAGGCCATCTTGGCAACCAACCCAATCCTGGCCACGCCAAACATCGGCGAACCAATGTTGTTGTACATTGCGGCAACTCATCAAGTTGTAAGCGTGGTGCTCGTTGTCAAACGGGAAGCGGACGGACATAAATTCCCTCTTCAGAAGCCGGTATACTATGTATCCACTGTCCTCACTCCATGCAAATCATGGTACCCGCATTACCAAAAGATAGCATATGCGGTATTCACGGCATCGCGGAAGCTGCGACACTACTTTCAAGAGTGTTCGATTACAGTAGCCTCGGAAGTGCCACTTAATGATATTATAAACAACCGTGACGCTACGGGCCGGATTGCCAAATGGGCCATTGAGCTCCTCCCATTTGACATAACATAGAAACCTCGACGAGCCATTAAGTCGCAAGTATTGGCCGACTTCGTCGCCGAATGGACGGAGGTTGAACTCCCTAAAGAGTATGGCGCATACTCCAATTGGATCATGCACTTCGACGGTTCTAAAATGTTGGCTGGTCTAGGGGCTGGCGTCGTCCTGACGTCCCCAACCAGAGATACCATTCAGTATGTATTGCAAATATTGTATACAGACTCCAACAATGCAACCGAATACGAAGCTCTGTTGCATGGTCTTCGGATGGCAGTCTCCATGGGCATTCAACGCCTGGAGGTGCGTGGGGATTGAAACCTCGCAATATCCCAACTAAATGGAGACTTTGATGCCAAGGATCCAAAAATGGCGGACTATCGAAATGCCGTCCTAAAAATGTCAGCTCGGTTCGAGGGGCTCGAATTTCACCATGTGGCTCGGAAAAACAATCAGGCGGCGGATATCCTCGCTCGCATCGGTGCAAAACGTGATGCGGTCCCCCCCAACATATTTTTGGAAAGGCTATTCAAGCCATCCGTAGTATGGGAAGGGGACACCGGTAACAACAGTCCGGACCCGGCCAAAATACCCGATACCGAACTCTCTGACACAATCGGAGGCTCCGCCACCGAAATAACACCTTCAGCCCACGAAATAATGGCCGTTATTGCCCCGTGGACAGAACCATTCTTGGCCTACCTAACTAGACAGGAACTTCCAGAGGACCAAAATGAGGCACGCTGCATAGTGCAGCAATCCAAGGCCTACAGGGTCCATGAGGGAGAATTGTACAAAAAAAGCACTACCGGAGTCCTTCAAAGGTGCATCTCCGAAGAGGAAGGACGGAATCTTTTGGCAGAAATTCACAGCGGACTCGGCAGTCATCACGCCGCAGCCCGGGCTCTTGTAAGCAAGGCCTTCCGTACAGGATTCTATTGGCCAACGGCCCGGGCAGATGCACATGACTTGGTCCAACGCTGCGCTGGTTGCCAGCTCTTTGCAAATCAAAGCCACACGCCACCCACCGCCCTCCGAACAATCCCCATTACATGGCCCTTTGCGGTCTGGGGGCTTGACATGGCTGGACCCCTTAAAGGGGGAACCCACAAGAAAAAATACTTATTGGTCATGGTGGATAAATTCACCAAATGGATAGAGGCCAAACCTGTTAAAACAGCCGAATCCGGACCAGTGATAGACTTCATATCCAGGGTTGTACACCGTTATGGCGTCCCCCACAGCATCATCACTAATAATGGCACAAACTTCACGGCCGACGAGATAAAACTCTGTGCAGCAAAATGGGCCTCAAGCTCGATTATGCCTCAGTCTATCACTCACAAACCAACGGTCAAGTCGAGCGAGCAAACGGTCTTATAATGAGCGGCATTAAACCCAGATTAGTGCGTTCCTTAACAGAGTCTAACACGCACTGGGTAGAGGAGCTCGACTCCGTACTCTGGGGGCTGCGGACCACGCCGAATCGTAGTACCGGATATACACCCTTCTTTATGGTGTACGGCGCAGAGGCAGTCTTGCCCTGTGACATAATTCATGACTCACCTCGAGTGCACATGTACGAAGAAAGAGAAGCCAAGATTGATTGACAGGACAGTCTGGACACCTTGGAGGAGGAGCGCGACGTAGCCAACGCCCGTTCCGCATTTTATCAGCAACAGGCTTGCAGATACCAAAGCAGAGAAGTACGGGCCAAAACTTATAACGTTGGCGAACTAGTTCTACGCCTGTCGGATAAGAAAAAGAACAAACTCGAGCCCAAATGGGAAGGTCCCTTCATTATTGACCAAGTTCTGACCGGTGGAGCGTACCGACTGCGGGATGCATCGACTAGTCGACTCGAGCCGAACCCATGGAACGCGGCCAGGCGCCGAAGAATCTACGCCTAGCACCGGACTCTAAGTTAGTCCCCTCCCTTTGTCCATTTTTCGCATATGCATTATCTGTCTTGTTTTTCTTTCTTTTATTATTTCTCTAGGCCTTCAAGGGTCACCTTGTGCCTCGCCTGCACATTACAGATGCGCTAGCCGCACTCTTCATACCTGGGGGCTTCTTTCAGAGAAGCTTAAATTATTTATCTGGGCTTCATGTCCCACACATGTGTTATACTTCCGCATGTAACTTTTTTCACCATTATATGCATCGATATGACTTAAGTTTTGGCCAAGCTGGGTTGCCTGGCTCTTGTATTTATGCCCTACATTCCCGTTAATTCGGCTAGGGCATAAGGGGAGCACCTTTGCAATTGTTACTGTCGGGTCAGCCGGATGTGTACCTCGGACTGGGTGAAGCCGAAATCTAGCGTTCTTAAGGGAATATTCGGTCGGTGAACAAAAGATGATTTTTATTTATTGTCCATATCTGCCCCTAGATGTTTTTCCTGTGTTTCCTATCGCAGTCCGGACATGCACTTTAGGGCATGCTTACCCAGGGAAAGGAACCCTTAACGGAACTATTCTCCCTGGAAGATGTTTCTTACTACCCATGTAATATAACATAACTAGTTGGGCACTTGTCTGATAAAGCACTAATGACCCCTACACCTGGTCTCCACGCATACATCAGTTCTTATATAACTGAGCGGGTATTCGGATACACTCCGGACTATTGGGCCTAGAGGTTGAAGCAAAAAGGTCCGCAACGACAAATGATCTACAATCCGGCTAGAAGGCATTATACACGTCACTTTAATTACATAGTCATGCAGATTGACTAAATTCCTCTTCTATACCATCCAACAGGCGGTCTAGCTTACAATCCTGTTGAGAATACTTTGCGACTAGTTCTACTTGCCCATAAACTAAGCTAACGGGGATCTCTTTTCCGTCGGGCCCCATAGGTCCGACTTCGGCCAAGTGATTTGGGTCTGCCTTGGTATACCGCATCTTCACCATGGCCCAGGCTTCTTTGGCACCCTGTCAGCAGGCTGATATCTTCCATAATCGGAAGTGCTGTCGTGCTCCCTTGAGCTTCTCCGCAAGCTCGGCAACACCCTCTGGCAGGGAGACGGGCGGCCACAAGGCCTGGGCAACACCCTGCATCACCTGCCGAACTTGTTCGTGCAGATGTGACAGCTCGGACAGAAGATCACCCGCAGACCCGGGCATTTATTCCACGGGACAACCCGTCAGCATACCTACAGACATAACGTTGTTAGTCGACTTCTTCGCCGAACTCCTTCAAAAGGATTCGTTCAAGCACTTACTGAAAATGTCGCGCCGAAGCCGCTTATTCTCCTTCTCGGAGTCTGCAAGGTGGCCACGAACGTCTTTTACTTCCACGCTTAGCTTAATATTGGCATCTTGGAGATTGTTTTTCTCCCGCCTAACTTCAGTCAGCACGTGTTTGCCAGCCTCTAGCTGTCGCATAACACGTTGGACCTTCGGATTCTCTCCGGATTCATCTGCAACATCTGTTGTTTGATCTGCATGCACGCCGCACACTATATGGTAACCATCATTCTTTAAAGTAAATGTTACCAGCGGGAGGCTTTTTCTGTTCCAGAAATGCGGCAACAGCGGCCCGCAGTTGGGTCTTGCATTCCTCCAGCTCCTGGGACAGCCTAGTATTCTTCTCTGTAAGAACCTGCACAATAAAGAGTATATTTAAATCAGTTCTGCTAACTGTTTCAAGTCTCAGGGGCTACTGATACATATAAATCACCAGAGTCACTCACCCGTACATCCTTTACATACTGATCCGTGGCTCTGGCTAGACCATCTTGAGCGGCATGGAGGTACGCCTCTCCAGAATTGAAGGCATCAAATGCCTCTGGTGAGAAACAAGCGTCACGGAGTACGGCCCGACGGCGCCTATGATTCATGGCGCTTTCCACTTCTGAGTTAGTAGCGGATAATCTATTCGCATCCTCTGTAGGGGGATTATCCGGCACCTGCCCCATATCGGCTTCCGCCTCTATGTCCGGTCCTAGCGCCCGACTGGTGGAGGCGTGATCGGCAACATCGCCGGACATATTTCGGCGAGTATTTTTTCTATTAAAGAAACACGGGTGTCATTACATTTTGAGAAAGACAATGACCAAGGAGCGGGGTTTGTATACCTTTGCGCCGGCGTCTCCGTCCTGACCGCCTTCCTTTTTGGCCTACCCGGCCTCGGCGCCTCTGGTTGGCGAGTTGCTGCAGGTTCGGCAGGGCGTCCCGAATGCCTTCCCTGTAAAAAATGCCATGTGTATATGGTGGGTGAAGTGTTTAAAAGGGGATCATAGTTTTTGGAGTTAGGATTTTTTGGTTTTTCTTACTTGCGATGCAGGGAGCAGTCCGGGATAGTCGGTCGTAATGGCCACCATGGCATCATCGCAGCTTAACTGATAGAACTGCCGGTCTATCAGCTCCACAGAGATAACTGAATCTTCTTCAAGTCCGGAGTCGAGGGCCCGGTCAGGGTCCTCTGGGTGTGGAGAAGGGCTGCAGACCTCCTTTATGGCTTTTCGCAGTTCCTGATGCAAAGTGGCAAGGTGAATACTTACGACAAAGAATGCGGGAAAAATGGGAGCAGGGGAATATAACTTACCCAGCTTGGAGGATTGTACATGGAGAATCCATCCCGTGGCTTGATGCGGGTGAACTCCTCTTCCTCACCCTTGAACTGTTCGGACAGAATTTTCGCTCGAGCGGCAGCATTGTCCGGACCCTTACGCCCACAGCGGGTAGCGTCATCCGCCCCGTTATAACACCACAAGGGGTGCCCACAATATTGAAGTGGCTGCGCTCCCCGCATTATGCAAATCGACATAACTTAGATTATTGTCAATCCTGATTGAGCCAGTGCTTTGATCCGGTTCATCAGATAGAGGACATCCCTGTTGTCTTCCGCCTGGCGGCTCCATGGGCGCCAACTTCGGCGCTTCTTCAGAGGAGCATTGTTGAACTCAGGAAGACCCCGCCGAACAGGGTCCGGAAGGGGAACGTCCTCCATATAAAACCATTCTGAAGGCTAGTCTTCGGATGGCTTCTTCGGGGTACCGTACAGGTATCCGGTATCGGCGATGCGCCATATTTCGGCTCCACCCACTTGATAAAGTGATTCCCTCTGTGTGCGAGGGATGAGGCAAAATAGCCTTTTCCACGGCTCGAAGTGAGCCTCGCAGCCCAGGAACAACTCGCAGAGAGCAACATAGCTGGCGATATGTAGAATGGAGGCAGGGGTGAGATTGTGTAATTGGAGGCCGTAGAACTCCAGGAGCCCGTGGAGAAACGGATGAATTGGAAATCCGAGTCCCCTTAGTAAATAAGGAACAAGGCAAACCCGTTCCCCCATGGAGGGACAGGGAAAGCTCTCCACTTGCTCCCTGCCATTGTAGGTGGCAAGCCCGGCTCGAACGGGCACCATATACGTCGGAGGGAGAAATCCCTTAGTCTGCAGTTCGACTAATCGACTGTGCGGGACTGAACACCTCTCCCAATCACCGGGATTAGGGCTACGGGGGCGGGAGGAGGAGCTGCGGACGTCGGCCATGCTGGAATGGATCTTTTCGAAACGCGCTCTGATGGATTCTCGCTGGGGGGAGGATGGTATGGATCAGATCTAAGAATCCCCATCCCTTTGATAGACAATTTATTTATTTGGCTAGGGGGCGAATGTAAAAACGCCCTGGCACCTCGTATTCATTCGACGCGTGGGAGATAGCCCTTATTGGGCACAGAAGCCAAGAGGTCCGAACATTTATGGTACCGGACACTGCATACAAACACTTGGAAATTGGAGAAGAACCTGCCTTGCAATGCCGAAGACAATACTGCGCGCCGGACTCATCGTCATTGAAGCCTGGTTCGGGGGCTACTGAGGGAGTCCTGGATTAGGGGGTCTCCAGATAGCCGGACTATATACTTTGGCCGGACTGTTGGACTATGAAGATACAAGATTGAAGACTTTTTCTCGTGTCCGGATGGGACTCTACTTGGCATGGAAGGCAAGCTAGACAATACGGATATGTATATCTCCTCCTTTGTAACCAACCTTGTGTAACCCTAGCCCCCTCCGGTGTCTATATAAACCGGAGGGTTTTAGTCTGTAGGACAACATACAATCATACCATAGGCTAGCTTCTAGGGTTTAGCCTCTCTGATCTCGTGGTAGATCTACTCTTGTACTACCCATATCATCAATATTAATCAAGCAGGACGTAGGGTTTTACCTCCATCAAGAGGGCCCGAACCTGGGTAAAACATCGTGTTCCCTGCCTCCTGTTACCATCCGCCTTAGGCGCACAGTTTGGGACCCCCTACCCGAGATCCGCCGGTTTTGACACCGACAGTATGCCTTTGTGGATCCATATGGAATTGCGGCCTCCAACTGATTTGGGGTATCCGGACCCTGATGGTCGTGCAAAAATGATCATACCTTTGTTGGCAGTCTCAACCTTTGACAGTCATGATTTTTTTTTGAGGATACCTTACTGGAATACCTTGGCCACACTTGTCCTTGATTCTTCGTATGACCCAAGACGTGATTAGTGCAATATTTTTTACATTATTCCTTGTGTCTATTTTCTGACCTGGGTCTGCACACATATGACATATACCGGGGTTTGTAGTTGTATGGAGCTCATTGCTGAGGCCAATCATACAAGAAGGTGACAAGATTTTAAGGCATCCCCTTGTCAGTTGCGGGAATAATGACCTTGATGACCATTGTCAAGACTGCTGATTCTGTGATGTCATCTCCAAATCTTGTAGATCCTTGTAATTCATGAGATTATCTCTGCTTATTTTCCTTTGCCTGACTCGTGAGGTTGTGGGATCCTCACTTTCCTTAGGTATATCTGCTGGATCCTTGCCGCAACCTCGTATGAGTGACTTATATGATTGGGGATGCATGCTCATCATCTGTATAAGAATCATATGCGACCAAACATTGGATTTCTGAAGAAGACTTATGCCCTGACGGATTTGTGCTTCCGACAAAATGTTGCAAGTCTGATTCTTGAGCGGTACTGTCATACCTTGGCAACTTATCATATAACCTCTGAGGACGGTGTATTAGTATGATACTGACGCAGATTGAATGGATTATGAGAGAAGCCATCCAAGTAGCTTGCTGAGGAAGACTTGTTATCTTCTGCTCAAATCTTTTATCTGGGTATCGTGCAGAAGAAGGCTCTGTAGGTTACACATGAAGCTTGGTCTGATTACTGTGCTGGAGAAGCCTGAGTTATGTACTTGAGAAGCTTCTCCTCGGGTTTGCTTGTTGTGAAAAATTCATTTTCGTCTATCAGAAGCTTTTACCGTGGTATCTTGCTGAGAAAGACCGGGTATCTTGGACCGGAAATTGTGCACATATCAGGCTGAGGAAATTTGAGGAGCCTTTCATCATAAATTTCTTCTGATAACGTGTGGAAGAAGACTGAGTTTCTTACATCCAAAGCTTCATACTATGATATGCAGACTGAAATCCACACACACACACATCCATAATATTCGGCGGCTGATTATTTGCATGAGAAAATTTGTTTGACTATCTTCCTTGAGCATATCACATTCTAACTTTATTTCAGATGATAACATATTTCAAGCATCATGCATTGCTGAGCCAAAATTTTGTATATGATCCATACATTCGACTGAAAATGTACCGTTGATCTCGTACCTGACTTGTCTTGTTGCTGACTTGATCATTACTGTTGTGAGGATTGTGTACTGATGTAGACTTGAGTTATTCGTACTATTGTGAGGAGTGCACACTAATGCAAAATTGATTATCAGCCTCAACATCAGATGTTCCCCATTTCACTGTAGTCGGCTGAGAATTCCATTCTGTTTAGCTGAGGTTCCAAATATTTGAAATCCTTATCACTTCTTCAGGTGCGGTGTCGGTTGATGAGCAAATCTTTATAGGGGAAAAATAATGTAACATCGGGGCCCAAAAAGAAAGAAGCAAAAGAAAACTCAACTAAACAAAAGCACACAACAACAATCAATTCACACACAATCAATGTCACATATTACTGCTAGTCACACAATATGCATGCCTACTTAAGCACACAAATCTCACGGGGTCTCTGGTTCTACGATCTAGCATGCTGTGACGGTGTGCACGAGGACGAATAAATGTGTGGAAGAATTGGTGTAAACAACGCTACACCAAGTGCTAGCTTAGCCAGGCAGCAACCTGAACTAGCTCGGAGGCGAGGACACACTCGGTAATCATGTAGTGGGACATGAAGGTCGCGACCACATTATCATCAAGTGGACGGAAAAAGATCCGTACTCATCCAAGGAATAGGATAGCGGGGGGAAACTGAGGCTGCTGACATTGCCCTTTCTTGATAACTAAGATCATTGAGGGTTGCCAACATGACAGAATGAAGAGCGATTTGGGATAGAAGCATGTCCATCACCAAAATGATAGACGGGGCTGAAAGGAGGATATCAGCGATATACCTGAGCACCAGTTTTGCAAATGGTGTCGGGATCACTTGGCATCACTCTGCTGGGACAGAAATGACACCAAACACCGAAGAACGAGCAAGAAAAGAAAACTAGAGAAATGAAAAGGCTGAGCTGTAGTGGATCCAAACTAATGCCAGCTACACTCACCAGATAATCTGTTAGCAACAAATACTAAGGCTATATGCATGCTATGCAACAAACAAATGGAGCAACCAAATGCAATAAACAAGCCGGACTTTAAGCTACTGATTTCTACCATTTTCTACCGCTCGCGCTGACCAGGGCGTCCTACAGCTAGACCTACTCTGATACCAAGCGTTGTGGCACCCCAGCTCAGAGGAATCGGAATGCCCCGTATTCCAGCCCAGAGATCGAGGAGAAGTCTTCTGGAATACGGCACTGTTTAGCATAGAACAAACTAGCTTTCTATTATTACACGAATATGAATACAAGGTCTCCGATATTACAATGAATAACATCAGCACGGCGATACTACGCCTGCCATGGTTGCTCTATGCAAGAAGCAGAACAACACGATGCAGTGGAACAACGACGACGGTGGTGAACTCCACTCCGCAGGGACTCTGGTCGGAACGTTTATCCTAGCTTGCATGAACAGAAACCACGACAAGAAATCAAGCAATCACGGCATGACCTGCAAACTGGCATGACACGCCAGGTGAGTACATTGAATGTACTTGCAAGCTCACAATAACCAGAAGCATTCAAGACAAACAACATCATGGCAATTACAGGTTAAGCAGGAATTATCATCAGATCATCAGGATAACATGGCATGAACAACATGAACATAATACTCCTAGAACAATATGAGCATGGCATGAACATATAAACCTGACAATACTAGCATGCAACATGATGACACTATATGCATCACTTATTCTGCTCGGGTTACCTCATAACCAAACGGTGATCCTTCCGGGATCACAACCATGACCAACACTCGGTCTCAAACAGTGATCCTTCTGGCGATCACAACCATTACCAATACTTGGTCTCAAACAGTGATCCTTCCGGCTATCACAACCATGAAAAATACCTGGCCTCAAACGGTGATCCTTCTGGTGATCACAACCAACTTATCTCATCATAGAACCGTGGTTGTTATTAAGCACATTATTATTATTACTGTTGACTCATAGTGTGACCAACTACGAACTAGGCCCTTAACCGCGGGCACGGCTATCGATAGATTTAATATACACTCTGCACAGGTTAGTACACTGTACCCACACTACGGAATCCATGGCCTCGCACTCCCTTTTGGGTGGACCAACGGGGTTCTGACAAAACCGATCTACTGCCATGACACTCTCCCGGCCACTCCGACTCACTCCCCACTGGGCTAGTCCTGGGTGGCCCCGTGTCTACCAAAGACACAACGACCACCGTCGTGGCCAAACAAAAATGGTCCCAAACGGGGACCCGGATCCATAACAACGACAACAACAATGGGCACACAAGGCTTATGTCCGCCTACCTGATTAGGGTTGCGATCGCCCATAACCTTCCCTCGTTGGAGGCACCGGCGAGAGGCACGACAATAGACCTAGTTAGGACCTTCCCATAAAGGTAAGTGTGGTTGCACTGGTCAGTTCGATATGGTGGCACCATGACTCAGCCAACAGTTGTTCAAGTTCAATTTAATCCAGTTAAACATGAATGCAATATGCTGAGCCATGATAAACTTAACATGATGCAATTACAATGCATGAGCATGATATCAACATAAGCACGGGTGCAACATAACTATCCACCATATCAACAATGAATCATCTCCAACTGAGCATGGCATAATGACGAGCATGAATATTACAAGTACAACACTACTCACAGCATAACATGACCACTAGCATCAACCATAAATACCATGCAAGACCTCATCAATAACATTACTGAGTAAACACTTAATCAACTAGCAGCAAAGGAACAATGCATATTAACAGTACTTGGTAACCGACGTTAGTCATGCACCGAAGAACATGACAAACCCAACATGTACTACTATCAACCATAGCAATATGAAAGTAATACTAACAAGTAGTTCATGATAACAAGGTGCAAGAAACATAGCATGACGATAATCACCGATCCACAAGCATGACCGAAACTACGATAGCAGTAGCAAAACAAACATATAGTTATTAAAGATTCAAGTTGAGAACCAATGCTACTTCATGGCTATCGTGCAAATGGTGGTTGTGGCTTGCCTGGGGATGAAGAAGGCACCGAGGAGAAGTGAGAGAAGCTCGCGAAAAGATTTGCTGGAAACAGTTCTCTCTCGGAGGGGCTGTTTACATGCAAGGGCAAAAGGGTCATTTCTAGTATATCAAACCATAGTGAAAATGAAACCAACAGAACGGGCTCAACGAAACGAAGACGTGGGCTTTGGATTCACCTCATTTGAAGTTGTGGTTGAGATGAAGTTCAGGGACCGATCTGTAAAAGAATCTCTACAAATAGGCCCCTGAGAGAGAAAACAGAAAACACATTTTTAGGAAATACGTCTTCAGAACACAGAAAGCGCATTTTCGGATAAAGCAGGAGTGGAATACGCTTACATCGCGCGAAGACATACTTTCTGAAGTACACTTCCACTTAACCACATGGACAGTGGCGGGGCCGGGCATGGGGTTGCTGACGTGCAGGTCCCGGGGGGTGGGACCCGTCACTTATCCACATTGGCATTTGGGGTCAACATGTAGCGGTGGGACCGGCGGCCTGGGGAGCTGCCAGGTGGGGTCCGGGGTGATGTGGGGTCCACCCGGCGCGGTGTCTTCTTCCTCCTTGCTGCCTCCCTAATCAGAGACAGAGGAGTGAGGCAGGGAGGAGGCCGACAACGGGGCGGGCAGCTCCGGCCGTCCCATGCTCAGGCGAGAGCACCGGTCGGTTCGGGGCGGAGTGCTGCGACCATCTAGACGAGAAGAGGGTGCCGGGGAGGACCAGGGCGACGGGGCTCGCGGCGACAGGGAGGTGGTAGAGGGCGGCGGCCGTTCTCGGGGCGCGGCCCTAGGGATGCTCCGGCAAGGTGGAGATAGGGTAGGGAGGTTCGCCGGACTCCGGGGAAGCCGACGGTGGTGGCTAGGGGAAGAGTAGGGCTCTGGTGGCCGCGAATTTAGGATGAGGAGGCCCACGGCCATGGCGGCAATGGTGGAGTAGGGGAGCTCCAGAGGCTCGGGCGGATGGATGGGGAGGTTGCTAGGAGTGAGGGGGGCTGGTGGTGAGGTCGAACGGCCTCGGGTGGGCTATATATAGCCGGGCGAGGGAGGCCGTGGCCGAGTGCCGCCGCTCGAGCTCGGCCAAAGCTCTCGCGAGGCTCAGCGAGCACGGGCGAGCACGGGAACACGACGAGGGGGAGTGCGGACGAGCTACAGAGGTGCATAGTGCAAGAGGGGCCGAGGGCGCAGAGGAGGAAGACGCTGTGGCGCCATTAAAGCTCGATCGGACATAGTGCACCCGTGGGCGCGCAACGACGAGCGCTGACGGAGGGGGAAAGGGATCCAGGAGGATGGCGACGACGCGGTAAAATGGTGAGACATGCTGAAGAGCGCGAAGACGACGAGAGGGAGAGGGGTCGGAGCTAGAAGACACCCTGGACGTGGCCAACGCCAGCAGAGCGTGCGCAATGCATGCCAAAGCTCGTGATCACCGCATTCACTAGTGCCCACAGTGCCACAAGCTAAGCCAAACAATGTCTGGGGTGGAGTCTTCCTGGGGAGGTTGCAACTGCGGTGGTAGTTTGGTTAAAAGGGCTCTGGTTAAAAGGTAATCACCCTCTGAAGTTTACTGCAGTGAACTTGGATGAGCACTGGTGATCAACAGGAAGGTGATTGGGAGAAATGGAGTTGTCTGCGAGGTTTAGGGTAAGAAGTACTTTCACCCTGGTAACTTGGAGAGGATTAGGACCAGGATTTAATGTAGTTGCTTAACAACCACATAAACTGGTCCAGAAATGAGATTTGGATGATGCACTCACATGGTGATGCCACTTGACCTCAAATTTGGCAAGGCTTAGGGATTGGGATATAGTAAGATGCTATAAAAATTTCATGCCATTTGGAAATACCAAAGTGGCACTTGCTTCACAAACATCTTCACTGACCAGAATCTTGAATAATTCTAGATGAGTATTGGCTTGATTAATTGGTCCCAAATTTGGTGGAGAGAAGTTATTTGGGTAGGAGAACAATCTGGTAATTTATCAGGATTTTTGAAGCAATATAAAATGCACTTGCTTCACAACCTGAAAATTTTACCAGAAGCAAAGATTTGGTCATGTGCTCACATAGATGATTGGATGGGGCTGAAATTTGGAGGAGCCTAATTATATGAGCACATGAATAGGCATGCAAAATTTCAATTCATTTGGATAACCCTAGCTAGCACTTCCTTCACAAAGGCTTCCC
Organism: Triticum dicoccoides; assembly: GCF_002162155.2. Lineage (NCBI taxonomy): Eukaryota > Viridiplantae > Streptophyta > Magnoliopsida > Poales > Poaceae > Triticum > Triticum dicoccoides. The sequence goes on from NC_041392.1 coordinate 441,149,675, forward strand.
TAAGATAGGAACTTTGAAAAATCACTAAGGAAGTTTGGCTAGGCAAATAAAGTTGAATTTTGGCACAAGTCAATTATTTGTTCAGGAAAAGATGTCCAAAAAGTTTGGGGTCAAATGGGCAAAGATAAATAACACTTGCTTCACAATGTGCCATTTAGGACATAATAGGAAATGGTTTTATTGAGCATGATGAGAAATATGGCCAATGAAATATTTTACCATATTTGAGGAAGATATGATCCAAACAATTTATAAGAATTATTTTGGGATTTTTGGATGGACAGAAATATAGGTTGCTTCACAACCTAGGGCACAGGGTTATTCCTTTAATAGAAAAAGGAATTTTCCCTAGACAAATAAATTAGGGTTTGGTCAAGCAGTGGAGTGGCATGATCTTGGCAAGGTTTTGAGAATCATGAGTCACTTGGGAGAGGAAACAAAGATGATTTCCCAGGTGACAAGGCCACAGAACCACTCCAAAAAAACTGAGCAAAGACCAAATAAATCATAAGAAAAAGGAAAGGGCCAAAATCCAGGTTGTTACACGCAGGGACGCTATGGTCGAGACCATCTCCTGTAGTTCCTCATCCACATCGCCTCTATGGCCTCCCCTACTGCTCCGCATCCAGGCACAACACCCCTGTCGCCATCTCTTGTCGCGACCAGCTGCCCCGCCCCGAACACCATGTCTGCAAGCTGCTGCCTTCGGATGTGGTTGGTTTCTTTGGTCCATTTGGACATCGTCCCTGTTTCGTCGCCAAGTACCTGCTTGACCACCGAACCAGGACGCCGAGATTCAAAGTCCAAGACCTCCTCAAGTTCGAGTACCACGGGTACCACTACTGTCGCAAGAATCGAGACCGACAAGTTCAAAGACCCCAAGTACCATGACGACCGATGAATAGTACCACTACCTCCTATACCGTCGACCCCGTGGGTGCCATGTTCCTCTTCCTGAGTCGGCAAGTGCACAAGGACCCCGATCCCGAGAATGACTACCACACCGGAATGCCAAGTACATGGATACGCCAAGTTCCTCTCCGATGCGTATACGACTACCGTTGTTGTCGATCCAACAATATCTCTAAGATCGACTTCATGGACCGACAAGTACCACGACGACTGTTGTTTGCCAGGTACCCCTTCGGACCGCCAAGTTCGACTGCAATCGTCGTGAACCGCTTCTAGAATGTGTACCACTACTTCCACTATGACGGTGTCGAGAACATCTACTTCCCCTACACCGCATGAAACCCGTCCGCCTCGAAATGCACGCTTCGAAGGTATAACGCCGAGATGACTACCCGTGGAACGTATGCATATGATGTGTGTATGAGATGGTTGCATGTATCTATTGCTCGCCACGCACGATGTATCGCTTGCACGTTCCTCATTGTTTTCCATGCCGTCGACCTGTAGGAACCCAATAACCGGGATCACCCCACCATCTCTAGCATGTTCCGCACATCCGCACAGTTGCTCTTTTGCACTGGTATCTCAATGAGTTGTTGGATCATAGTAATGTTGTCGTGGCACCATTTATGTTGTCGTTGCCGTGGCACCCCTTTCATTCCGCCATGGAGACCAAATGCTTCATAACATGCTCATGTCAATATTTTCACAAAATTGCATAAAACTTGTTTATGTCATCTGCATCATGATAACAACATTTAAGATGTTTAAAATCGTTGTTTGCTTTAAATTGCTAAATGACATGTGGGTATTTTATCGGAATTGTTGTTGTTTCTGGCCTCACTTAAACTTGCCTAGATAGGTAGTTTAATTATGCTTCACCTCTTGCCATGTTTAACAACATTTAATATTGTTGAGTAGCTTTAATGAGAGCGAACTAAATAATTAAATGTGGTGTTTCGTCAATACGCAACTCATTGCATATTGAGCTCCAATTAATTTGTAGTATTGTTTGTTGCACTTTGCCATGACATGCCTCATTAAACCAGACATGCATCATACTTGTTTGTGCACCATGCCATGATTATGCTTGTTTATTTACCATGTTGTTTGCTTATTTCCGTTTGTGCTTCTTATCGATAGTTCCTGTTTCGTTGCGATCATGAGGATTCATTCGACTTTGTTGGTTCATCTTATTCATGGATCCGGTCTTCTTCCTAGCGGGATTTCAGGCAAGATACCGTCACCCTGGATCTCACTACTATGTTTGCTTTGCTAGTTGTCTCGATGCTATCACTATGTTGCGCCACCTACCACTTGTTTATCGAGCCTCCTAAATTGCCATGATAGCCCCTAACCTTTTCCACCGTCCTAGCAAACCGTTGTTTGGCTATGTTACCGCTTTGCTCAGCCATTCTTATAGTGTTGCTAGTTGCAGGTGCAATTGCAGTTTGTTCCATGTTGGGACATGGATATCATGGGATATCACAATATCACTTATTTAATTAATGCATCTATATACTTGGTAAAGGGTGGAAGGCTCGGCCTTTTTCCTGGTGTTTTGTTCCACTGTTGCCGCCCTAGTTTCCGTCATACTGGTGTTATGTTCCTTGATTTTGCATCCCTAACACGGTGAGGGTTTATGGGCCCCTCTTGACAGTTCACTTTGAATAAAACTCTTCTAGCAAGGCCCAACATTGGGTTTACCATTTGCCTAATAACAACTAAAACTTGCATAGGGACTTGCCGGCCCCCGAGGTCCCTTAATCAACCCCCAAGCCAGTGCTCCACATGAGTGTTGGTCCACCTACCTAGCAGTCGGCGGTGCCGCCTCGGGGCAACTCAAGGTACTTGGCTATCGTCCACTTTGCATAGACAGAGTTGTCCTGAGAACGAGATACGCGCGGCTCCTATCGGGGTATCGACGCACCGGGTGGTCTTGATGGTTTTGTTTTACCATTGTCGAAATGTCTTGTGCACCGGGATCCCGAGTTTGATCGGATGTCCCGCGATGGAGGATTGTCTTTGAAGATCGTGAGCTTTTCATGGGCTAAGTTGGGACAACCCTGCAGGGTTTAAACTTTCGGGAGCCATGCCCGTAGTTATGTGGTAGAAGGGAATTTGTTAATATCCGGTTGTAGTAGACTTGAACTAAACTCAATTAGAATACACCAACCGCGTGTGTAACTGTGATTGTCTCTTTTCGACAAGGTTCAGGAAGAGAACACGATTTGGGTTATGTTTGAACGTAAGTAGTTCAAGACCACTTCTTGATCATTACTAGTTTGTGACCGTTGTGTAGTTTCTCATCTTATTCTTGTATTCGTAAGTTAGCCACCATACAATTCTTAGTCGCATGCTGCAACCTCACCACTTATCCATTCCGTACCCATTAAGCTTTGCTAGTCTTGATACCCATGGTAATGGGATTGCTGAGTCCTCATGCCTCACAGATTACTACAACAACAGTTGCAGGTACAGGTAATGCGATGCTCTGACATGAGAGCGATGCTTGATTGTTTGGAGTTCTTCTTCCGCTTCTTCGATCAAGGGAATAGGTTCCTGGTCAGGGAGCCTGGGATTAGTAGGGTGGATGTCGTTCTTCTTTTTTGTTTGATTTCATCCGTAGTCGGATCCTGCTCTTCTGTATGATGATTGCTATGTATTGATGAACTGTTGTATTGATGTTGTAGCTTGTGGCGAGTGTAAGCCTTTATCTTGTATTCTCATCTATTCGGTACATGGTATGTTGTAATGATATCCACCTTGCTATGCGCTAGAAATGCGGTTGTGCCCCAATCATGAATTCATCACGTGATTGGGATAGAATCGCATCTTGGGCGCTGCATATTCCCACTTAGTGCAAATGGAGGCTGCTAGCAAATAGATTGAGAAGCAATCAACCAAGAAACAAAAATTCTCATAAACGAGCATTAAGCATAACTAACACTGAATAATGCACCACAAGTTGGGTGTAATTTCATTGCATAACTATTGAATTTCATGCTTGCATAGGGAATCACAAACCTTAACACCAATATTCTTACTAAAGCATAATTACTTGCCAACATGACTCACATATTCACATCATCATATCTAAAAACTATTACAAAGAATCAAGTTTATTTTGTCTACTAATCTTCATGAAAGTTTTATTATATCCCTCTTGAATATCTATCACTTTGGGACTAGTTTCATATATTGACATTGCTTTTGACAAGCTTGAACAAATTTAAGTGAAGAACATGAGCATAAAAAATTTCATCTCTCAAAATAATATAAGTGAAGCATGAGAGAATTTCTTCAAAAATTTACTAACACTCAAATAAATCTAAGTGAAGCATGAGAGTATTTCTTCAAAAAATTAAAGCACACCGTGCTCAAAAAGATATAAGTGAAGCACTACAACAATTCCATAACTCCAAAAAATAAAGTGAAGCACATAGAGCAATTCTAACAAATGATATCATCATTATTTCTCTCTCAAATAGGTGTGTCCAGCAAGGATAATTGTGACAAACTAAAAAGAAAAACAAGCAAAGACTCATATAATACAAGACACTCCAAGCAAAACTCATGATATGCGATGAATAAAAATAGAGCTCCAAGTAGAATTACCAATGGTTGTTAGAAGAAAGAGGGGATGCCTTATGTGGCATCCCCAAGCTTAGTTGCTTGGTTCTCCTTGAATATTAAATTGGGGTGCCAAGGGCATCCCCAAGCTTAGGCTCTTTTCACTCCTTTTTCCTTCATCCATCATGATCTTACCGAAAACTTGAAAACTTCAATCACAAAACTTAATAAAACCTTCGTGAGATCCGTTAGTATAATAAAGCAAATCACCACTCTAAGTACTATTACAAACCCATTCATATTTTATTATTGCATTATACCTATTGTATTCTAACTTTACCAT
>NC_041392.1:441154968-441244855 GCF_002162155.2 Triticum dicoccoides
ACAGTCTGTAGTAATCTGACTTTGTCAATACTTCTGTAACTCCAAAAATTCTGAAAAAGTAGGAAAACATAGGAAATTTGTATAGAAATCTTGTGTAAAAAACTTAGAATTTTATCACGCTTCTGTGATTTTTAACAACTCTGCTACTCGGTGCAAAAGTTTTTGTTTTAACAAGATCAAATCAACTATCACCCAACATGATCCCAAAGGATTTACTTGGCACATACACTAATTAAAATATAAAAACACAATCATAATAGTAGCATAATTGTGGAAACACTCAAGAACAGAAAGGAAAAGGCAAAAAAATCATTGGGTTGCCTCCCAGCAAGCGATATCGTTTTATGCCCCTAGCTAAGCATAATGCATAGATTCAAGTATTGTCATCTTTGGTTTTTTCCCATAGGTTGCCCTCATAATTGATTCAAATGCTGGCTTAATTCTTGTTCTAGGGAAGTGTTCCATCGCCTTTCTTACTGGAAAATTGAAATTTAATATTCCCTTCTTTCATATCAATCACGGCACCTATAGTTCGTAAAAAATGGTCTACCAAGTATGATGGGACAAGACGGATTGCAATCAATATCAAGAACAATAAAATCTATGGGCACATAGTTCCCATTTGCAAGAATAAGAACATCATTAATTCTTCCGAAAGGCTTTTTAATAGTGGAATCCGCCAAGTGCAAATTGAGAGAGCATCCTTCAATGTTGGTAAGACAAAGCACATCACATAGAGATTTCGGAATTGTGGAAACACTAGCACCCAAATCACACAAAGCAAAGCACTTATAATTTTTAATCTTGACTTTAATGGTAGGTTCACATTCATCATATAATTTTTTAGGAATTGAAATCTCTAGTTCCAATTTTTCTTCCAAAGCTTTCATCATCGCTTCTACAATATGTTTAGTAAAAGCTTTATTTTGTTCATAGGCATTGGGTGAATTTATCATGGATTGCAACAAAGAAATACATTCAATCAAAGAACAACTATCATAATGAAATTCTTTGTAATCCGAAAGAGTGGGCACATCACTAGTTAAAGTTTTGACCTCTCCAAACCCACTTTTATCAATTTTTTCAACAAGATTTTCATCCTGCGAATTATAAGGACGCCCTCTATCTAAAGTTGAATCTTATTCAGTCCTCTTTTCATCAAGTTTAGTAGTACTAAACAAGGAATCAATAGAAGAAACACCAATCATTTTAAGATCTTCATCATCGTTATGAAAGCAATCGGTAGAAAATGCTCTTTCTAAAAATTCTCTTTTAGCTCTAAGCATAGCGGTTCTTTTCTTACTTTCATCCATAGAAACATATAAATCTTTAATTGATTCATTGACATCAACCTTAGGTGATTTTTTTTAATATTTAGATTTTCTACATCATGGGAAATTCTATCAATGCTTCTAGACATATCATCAATCCTATTCAACTTTTCTTCCGTCATAGTATTGAAAACCTTTTGAGCATTGCTAAACTCTTTAATATTACTCTCAAGATCAGAGGGGTTCCTATTATTATTGTAATAATAATAAGCATAGGAATTGCCATAATTATTAGAGGAATTTCCGGGAAAAGGCCTAGGATTAGAATTACCTTTATAAGTATTGTTATTAAAATTGCTACGAGAGACAAAATTCACATCCACGGCATCACTATTTTTCTCAATCAAAGTATACAAAGGCACATCATTAAGATCAATAGGAGCATTTTTACTAGCAACGAATTTCATAAGAGCATTAACTTTTTCACTCAAAGTACTAATTTCTTCAGCCAAATTAACTTTTTTACTAGTATGTGCTCTTTCGGTATGACATTGTGAGTAATTTTCCATGATATTATCTAGCAATTTAGTAGCTTCACCCAAAGTAATCTCCATAAAAGTACCACCCGCGGCGGAATCTAAAAGATTTCTAGAAACAAAATTCAATCCCACATAAAATATTTGTATGATCATCCCAAGATTTAAACCATGAGTAGGACAGTTTCTTAGCATCAATTTCATTCTTTCCCAAGATTGTGCAGCATGTTCATGCTCAGGTTGCTTAAAATTCATGATTTCAGTTCTAAGGCAAATAATTTTCGGGGGCGGAAAATACTTAGTAATAAAAGCATACTTGCACTTATCCCAAGAATCGATACTATTGCGAGGTAAAGAAGAAAACCAAATTTTTGCATGATCCTGCAAAGAGAAAGGAAATAATTTCAACTTCACAATATCATTGTCCACATCTTTTCTTTTTTGCATATCACACAATTCTACGAATATGTTTAGATGGGACGTGGATCCTCATTAGGAGTACCGGAAAATTGAACTTTCATAACAAGATTCAACAAAGCGGCATTAATATCACAAGATTCCGCACTAGTGGCGGGAGGTGCAATCGGAGTGCTAATAAAATCATTATTATTAGTAATGGGAAAATCACACAAGTATTTTCTTGAGACATCGCGACTACGCAAACAAGATTGCAAGCAAACAAGAGATCTGACGAGAAAAAGGCGAATGAAAAAGATGGGGGGTAAAATGACATTTTTGTGAAGTGGGGGAGATGAAAATGAGAGGAAAATGGCAAATAATGTAAATTGCAAGGAGATGAGGTTTGTGATTAGGAACCTGATAGATGTTGATGATCCCCCCCCCCCGGCAACGGCGCCAGAAATTCCTTTGACGTGGCTTAGACTACGTCGGTATTTCCCCAAAGAGGAAGGGATGATGCAACATAGCTACGGTAAGTATTCCCCTCAATTATGAAACCAAGGTTATGAATCCAGTAGGAGAACCAAGCAACACTATGTAAACAGTACCTACACACAAAGAACAAATACTTGCAACCCGACGCGTAAGAGGGGTTGTCAATTCCTCCTCGGTAAAAAGATAGATTAAATTGTATGCGATTGAATAAATAGATCTGAATAAAAGACAAAATAAAATAAATAAAGAAAAAGTGTAGCAAGGTATTTTGGTTTTTTGGAATAATAGATCTGAAAACAAATATGATGAAAGATAGATCTGAATGCAATATGATAGAAGATAGACCCCGGGGCCATAGATTTCACTAGTGGTTTCTCTAGAGAAAATAGCATATGGTGAGTAAAAAAATTATTGTTGGGCAATTGATAGATGAACAAATAATTATGAAGATATCCAAGGCAATGATCATGAATATAGGCATCATGTCCAAGATTAGTAGACCGGCTCCTGCCTGCATCTATTACTATTACTCCACACATCGACCGCTATCCAGCATGCATCTAGTGTATTAAGTTCATGGGGAAATGGAGTAATGCAATAAAAATGATGACATGATGTAGACAAGATCTATTAATGTAGGAATAGACCCCATCTTTTTATCCTTAATAGCAACGATACAGGCGTGTCATGTCTCCTTCTGTCACTGAGATTGAGCACCACAAGATCGAACCCATCACAAAGCACCTGTTCCCATTGCAAGAAAAACTAATCTAGTTGGCCAAACCAAACCAAAGTTTCGGAGATGAAATACGAGGCTATAAATAATCATGCATATAAGAGATCAAAGAAGACTCAAATAATATTCATGGATATAGATCTGATCATAAACTCGAACTTCATCGGATCCCAACAAACACGCCGTGAAAAGTCAATACATCAAATTGATCTCCAAGAGACCATTGTATTGAGAATCAAAAAGAGAGAGGAAGCCATCTAGATACAGCCTAGCTACGGACCAGTAGGTCTATGGTGAACTATTCATGCATCATCGGAGGAGCACCAGTGAGGATAATGAACCCCTCCGTGATCATCTTCCCCTCCGGCAGAGTGTCGTAATAGGGCTCTAGATTGGATATCGTGGTTCTGGAACTTGCGGCGGCTGGAATTGTGGTTCATCGACTTCCCCTATGGTTTTTGGAATATTTGGGTATGTATAGAGCTGGGAGGTGGTGGAGGAGACCCCCATGGGCCCCACAACCCATCAGGGCGCGCTAGGCCTACTGGCTTGCCCTAGTGTCTTGTGGGACCCATGGGCCTCCCCTCTAGTGCTTCCTTGGCACCCAAGTTCTCTTCTGGTCCAAAAAAATCTCCAAAAAGTTTTGCTACGTTTGGACTCCGTTTGGTACTGATATTATGCAACATAAAAAACAACCAGAAAACAGCAAATGGCACCGGGCACTATGTCAATAGGTTAGCCCCAAAAAATAATATAAAGTTGCTACAAAATGATTGTAAAACATCCAAGAATGATAATATAACAGCATGGAACAATAAAAATTATAGATATTTTGGATATGTATCAGATGATCATTGATAAGATTAATAATATATGACATTTGTCATGGATTTAACACGGCAGATGCCCTTGTGAAAGGACTTAGGTGTGGATCCATCGCAACGTAGGTTAGCTCGAAGGGGTTGAACGGGACAATGGACACAAAAGGTTTACCCAAGTTCGGCCCCTCTCAACAAGGTAAAAGCCTACGTCCTGCTTCTAGTTGTATTGCTTGAATCTCGATTACAAGGGAGCGATTACACTTGACCTAGCTATCGATCAATTGTTTCGTGAGTTAACCCGCCACTCGGTCTTACCTTTATATACAAGTTGAGGCCCCGGGGCTTACAAGAGTCCGAGCCGGATCACACAACGTGACCAGCTTGGTTTCTAAGTCGCCTTGCCTTACCATGCAAGTCATCATCGGGTGGCTCATACTTCTGGGTCTTTGGCCATCACCAAGCCGGCCTCTTAAGCCGCCGCCTTCCTGCGTCTTCTTGGGACTTCTCTAGGCTTCTTCATATTAAGTCGCCAACGGTGTAACCCGTCCCCTCCTGGGCGGGTCACACCTCGAGGTTATATCCCCAACATTAGGCCCTAGATTGATTTGAACTTGTTCATGTCAATCTTTAGTGCTTCAGTTGGAGAATTGTATTCCAAAGCTTAACCTTGAATAAACCACTATAACCCGCCATGACATCATGCAAACTGAATCATTGTAACCCGCCATGACATCATGCATATCAAAGCTACAAAAACTTGTGACATCACAATGGATCTTTTGTATTAATTGGTCGTCCGAGAGTCGAGGCGTCCGCACTGTTGAGATAATCATGTTGCCTCCTCGATTCCCGCGCATGCCCTTTCATCGTTTCCTGATAAATAGGGACGGGGGTCCTTCTTCATTTTTTACACCCACATCCTTCTCTTCTTCTTTTTCTTCCTCGCAACGACCGCCACCACCGGAGCTCTGCCACCCGAGCCAACTTTCTTTAACAGCTTCATCCTGGCCACTACATCGACCTGACTTTGACCAGAGATCGTGACGCTCCTCCACTATCCATCATCACCACCAGGTACCCCATCTCTCCTTACTTCCAATCCGCATTAGGTTATCCTAGTTCATCGATGTTCGTCGGTGTTCACTTGTAGTTCATCCACCATGTTGCTTAGGTCGATCCAAAAACGACACTGAAGTGATGCGGTGATAGCTTTGGCGTCTGCTTCCAATCATAGATTCATTTTTTCCTTCTGAGATTCAATCTCCAGCACACTAGTTCTTCCATGACCATGTTTTAGGTTTAGCAATTATGTTCTATTTTTTTAACTGTCGTAGATCCAAAATTATAGCCACGATTTGTGAAACTTGTTTACCCAACACTTAGTGAAATTCTGCCAAAAAACTTTCATCAAGCTCAGTTCCATAAATAGCCGCTTTGCCAACGCAGTTTGGGTGACTCAAAAATAACCTCGTAACCCACCGACCTACCGGCTTAACCATAAATTTGTAACTCATCATGTTCAAACCAGCTCATTGCTACTGAACCATCACCATAATTACTTAGGCAGCTCACCACCTTGATTTTAATCCGCCATATTTTTGCCTCGAGGACGTAGCCTTTTAAACCATCAATCATGACCAAGACTCCCACTTCTTGCAATTGGGTCGCTTCTCAAGTTTTTGAACAGTCTCTCCAAGAGTATGTGGATATGGGAGTCTTGCCATCGAAGGATACCATCCACTGGCGAGTTCCAGGTGTTGAAAGTAGACCTCAACCTAAGGAAGGTGAAGTCATCATCTTTGCAGATCACCTCCTCCGCGTCTTCTCACCACCCGGGTCAAAATTCTTCTAGGATGTTCTCCACTTTTACAATCTTCACCCTCAAGACATAAGTCCCAACTCTATTTCCAACATCTGCAACTTTCAAGTCTTCTGCAAAGTGTACCTTCAACAAGAGTCGGAAGTTGATCTATTTACAGAGTATTTATATCTGAACCACCAAACTGAAATGTCTGATGGGCCTAGTCTCGAGCTCGGTGGGATCTCCATTCAGAGGTGACGAGATATTATTTTTCCTGCAGCTGTGCTACCAAGCCACCCCAAAGATTGGAACTGTACATAGTTCTACTGCCAAGACACCTCCCCAAATGGTGAAAATCCCCTGTCGGGTTATCGCCGCTTCCGGCTCAGCCCCACTCACGTGCTCCCAGATCGCATCTCCGATGCAGAATGAGCCAAGTATTCTACCATCTTTTCAAAGATAAGAGCTCTAGTGGCCAATGGCTTATCTAGAGTAGACCTGGTTCGCTACTGGGTTTCATGGAGAATCTTGCCATTAAGCCGGTGCAACGGCTTAATGTGTGAGTATGCAGGTGACACCAAGGACCCTCAACACTATAACTAGACACCCTTAACTGATGAGGAATCCACTTCTATGGTTAAATCATTACTTGGGAGACTATGGAGAATTGCCGCAAAGTAGGGTGAACCCTTTTTGCGTGCTCAATCCACCGCCACCTGTAAGTGTCTTCCATAAACTTTTTTCATGTTGTCATCAATACTTATAACTTTCATTTTGCTTCAATTTACTATTTCTCATTTGAAATATAGGCCAACTCTCCATTCTGGCGAAAGAAGCTTCAAGCCCCCCCCCCCAGTCAAAAAGCTTAAGACCAACGCCCGTGGCCCAGGTCGCCGTATGAAATCATCAGCAGAGGATCTTCTCAAGCTAGATGACTCGGAGGTAGAACATGACTCCATTAGCCGTCTTTTTATGAAACTTATGACGCTGACTCTTCTTAGGATGACGCAGAGACTAGTCAAGCCGACGTTGCAGAGGTAATCCTTGTCTCCTCCGACTCAGAACCTTTGCCAAGAAAGAGAACTCAGTAGGTCGTCCGGAAGGTGAAATTTTCTCATCCTCTTGCTCACTTGGATCCCAACTTTCTTTTGAAGAAGCAGAAACATGAGCCAAGACGCCCGACTCGAAGCAGCGGCTCTGAAGATCTTATCTTCGACTTACCTAATACGCCGGCTCCTCGCAAACGTCACCATGAGGTGCCTCATAACTTAGACTCTCTTTATCCATTAGCCGGCCAGATACATCAACCTCTTCCTCCTTCCAGCTCAAATTATCAGAAGACTCTTCTGGGACTCAAATGCCAGTCTTCAAAATCGCCCAAGGGTAAGTATTTCAATTATTTATCAGCAATTTATGATGATGTACTCATACACTTTGTATTGTATTGCAGAGGTGTGGCAAAGGCTGGTAAGAAGTAGAAGCTTGGCAGGTCTCCGAAAGATCCTAAATCTGCTGAGCCAGAAAAACAGCATACCGACATCTCTGAGGCCCACACTCAAGACCCGGAAGAACCCATGGATGACCCGCCACCAATAGTCGATGTCATCATCCCTGAGAAAATGGACGCGGAGCTTAACCCGGTAGCCAGCCATGACCCGCCGAGCCCTAAGTCGCCAACTCCTTAGAAGCCAGCCGAAGAGATCCCTCTTGAGAAGGACTCCTGTCGTGGAATTGGCACAACAGATGTCCTAGTGTGAGGACTTAGTCGTGGAGCCATCGCAACAAGGTTAGCTTAAAGGGATTAATTCGGACAAAGGACACGAGGAGTTTATACTGGTTCGGCCCCTTGCGGTGAAGGTAAAGGCCTAATCCAGTTGAGGTTGTATTGCTAGGGTTTCAATGACCAGGGAGCGAATACGCTTGACCTGGCTCTCGATTTGTTGTTTCTTGTCCTTAAACTACTGCCGGGTCATCCCTTTATATACACAGGTTAACGCCCGGTCGGTTCACAGAATCCCGGCCGGCTCATAAACGTGTCCGGCTCGGTCTCTCATTCTTTTCTATCTTATAATACAGGTTATACTCCTTATGGCAGTTTACATACATGGGCCTTAACCCACCTTTGGGCTTTGGGCCTTACTACTAAGTCTCCTTTGTAAAGCGCCATCCTTCATGCCTTCATGGGCTTCAATACGGGTGAATCACTATGAGCATAACCCGGCCCCTCCAGGGCGGTTTATACTCAATAGTTATATCCCCAACATTAGGCCCCAGGTTGATTTGAACTTGTTCATATCAATCTTCAATACTTAGAAAAAAGACCCCTTCCTTGTTACCTTCACGAAACTTATAACTCGCCATGATGTCATCTTCTGGAATCGTGATAATCCGCCATGACGTCACCTACCACTAATTTTATACATAGCCCAAATCTTTTAATATACCTTCTTTTTTTAATGAAACTCCAAAAATCTAGGCGTTTGTATATCGACAGATCTGTTTTTTGACTTCCTCGATTCCCGCGCTTGCCACTTATCCATTTTCCTTATAAATAGGACCGGGGCCCCTGTTCACTTTTCCCCCGTGCCTGTTTGTCTCATCGTCTACCTCGCAACGCCCTAGCGCTCGAGCTACGCCGCTGCTGTTTGAACTTCACATCTGCTTCAACCTTGGCCGCTGCATCAACCTGTTCGGACCAGACCCAGCTCGTGCACCTCCGCCATTCAACAGTTTCGGTGAGTTCTTCTTCATCCCCTCTATATATCTGTTTAGGGTTCGCACGAGCTCATGGATGTTCCACGTTGTTCTTCCCCTGTTCTTCACCGTAGCATACATGGCGGATTCAAAACTTGATATATCCCTGTGCGGTAGCAGCAATAGTCATTCTTTTGCCATCAGATCATCTCTTTTTTGTAGAAAAACCCAATCTGGAACTTCATAAACTGCTCAAGTACCAACCTTTAGGTCTGAATATTTTTCCTTTATCTCATATGCGGTAGATCTGAAATTACAATGTGAAACTGTGAAACTTGTTCTTCATCACTTAGTCGTTTTTTGACTTCAGATCTATACTCTCACTGTCCGTGTAGGCGGTTTATCTTTAGAAATTAATAACCTTCCATATACCATTAGTCCCCTCTAAACCACCAATTGCTCATTTCTACAAATTGATAACTTCAATCTCCGGTTTACCATACTTGCATGCTTGAACAATTTCTTCCTTTTAACTTTTAACGGATTAATCCTAAATCTTAAACCGGCACAAACCTTCCTTTAGGTTGTCGAATAAATGGCCAAATCTTTTTATGCTTGCAACTGGGTTCCGTCCCGGATTACCGAAGAAGAACTGAACGGATGTGTTGCAACTGGCGCTTTATCAAAAAAAGAATGACATCCATTGGAGAGCCCCCAGTCTAGAAAATCATCCTAATCCCAAGGATGGTGAAGTGGTTGTGTTTTTTGATCATCTGAGCCGCGGATTTCAACCTCCTGGATAAAAAAATTATGTGATGTACTTCATTATTTCCAACTCCACCCTCAAGATATCGGACCTAACTCCGTGTCCAATATATGCAACTTTCAAGTTTTTTGCGAAGCTTACTTACAAGAAGAGCCCACAGTCGAGTTGTTTAGAGAGTTCTTATACTTGAACCGCCGTACCGAGTTTACTAACGGGCCCAATACTGAACTTGGTGGGGTGTCAATTCAGAAAAGGAAAGATGCCAGCTTCCCTCACGCCAAGCATCATAGCCATCCCAAGGTTTGGAATTAGACTTGGTTCTACTGCCGAGACACCTCTCCTGCTGGTTAAAACTCTCTACCGGGTTACCGTGATCATTGGCTCACCGGTACACATCCACTCCCAAAGACTCAGCGCAAAGGAACGGGCCAAATATGCCCCACAGCTTTCGAAGCTCAGAGCCTTTGTGGCAAATGGTTTGACAGGCATTGATTTTGTTTGTTGTTGGGTCTCTTGGAGCATTTTACCCTTAAGCCGTCGTCCCGGTTTAATGTGTGAGTATATAGGGGACGTTAAATACCCTGAACGGCACATTGATATTCAGCTTACTGATGCTGAAATCACTGAATCTGTCAAGAAAATGCTGGATGAACCGGTGGCCGACTATAGTAAAATGGGGCTTAGTCCTTTCTGCGCTGCAAATAAACCGCCAGCTGTAAGAACTACTTAACTCCTATTTCAATCCATGTTTTTAATACTCCCTTATAACATTTTCCAATCTTTAACAGGGCGATGATCCATTCTGGAAGAGGAAAACGCAAGACAACCCGGCTAAAACACCCCGCGCCAAGATCAAGGTCATGAAGAAACCTGCCAAGAAGAAAACGGCCGACTCTTCCGAGTTAATCATTAACAATGATGATCTGGAGTCAGAGGTAGGACTTGATTCACTTGTCTCTTTATTCATGCACCTCGTTGACAATGACTGTTATCAGGATGGCGCAGAAGCCAGCCACGCGAGTGACGTAGAGGTAATTACTCTCTCATCCTGTTCAGACTCTCTGCCCACGTGATAACCCACAAGTATAGGGGATCAATTGTAGCCTCTTTCGATAAGTAAGAGTGTCAAACCCAACGAGTAGCTAAAGGTAGAACAAATATTCCCTCAAGTTCTATCGACCACCGATACAACTCTACGCACGTTGGACCTTCGCTTTACCTAGAACAAGTATGAAACTAGAAGTACTTTGTAGGTGTTGTTGGATAGGTTTGCAAGATAATAAAGAGTGCGTAAATAAAAGCTAGGGGCTGTTTAGATAAAGACACAACTAAGTTAGTTTTAGTAAAGAGCTTTTGTTACGAGAAAGTTATTTGTCCCTAGGCAATCGATAACTAGACCGGTAATCATTATTGCATTTTATTTGAGGGAGAGGCATAAGCTAACATACTTTCTCTACTTGGATCATATGCACTTATGATTGGAACTCTAGCAAGCATCCGCAACTACTAAAGATCATTAAGGTAAAACCCAACCATAGCATTAAAGCATCAAGTCCTCTTTATCCCATACGCAAACAACCTACTTACTCGGGTCTGTGCTTCTGTCACTCACGCCACCCACCATAAGCAAATCATGAACATATTGAAAACCCTACAGCGGGAATCCCTCACGCTTGCGCGACACGGAGAGCACCATAGGACAGCACCAATAATAAAACATGCAACTCAAACCAATCATGATCATCAAATAACCCATAGGACAAAACGGATCTACTCAAACATCATAGGATAGCCATACATCATTGGGAAATAATATATAGCATTGAGCACCTTGTTTAAGTAGAGATTACAACGGGTAAAAGAGGGATTACACCGCTGCATAGAGGGGGGGAAGAGTTGGCGATGATGGCGGTGAAGTTGTTGGTGAAGATTGCGGTGATGATGATGGCCCCCGGTGGCACTTCGGCGCCACCGGAAGCGAGGGGGAGAGAGCCCCCCTCCTTCTTCTTCTTCCTTGACCTCCTCCCTAGATGGGAGAAGGGTTCCCCCTCTGGTCCATGGCCTCCATGGCGTGGGAGGGGCGAGAGCCCCTCCGATATTGGAAATGTCTCTCTGTCTCTCTCTGTTTCTGCGTTCTCAGATTCTGTTCTTTCACCATTTCTTATATTCTCGGAGATCCGTAACTCCGATTGGGCTGAAATTTTAACATGATCTCTATCCGGATATTAGCTTTCTTGCGGCAAAAGAAGGGCATCAACCGCCTTACGGGGTGGCCACGAGGGTCAGGGGCGCGCCCAGGGGGTGGGGCGCGCCCCCTGCCTCGTGCCTCCCTCGGGCACCGTCTCGCGTGGATTTTTCTTCCCAAAAATCATATATATTCCAAAAAAATCTCTATCAGTTTTTATCCTGTTTAGACTCCATTTGATATGGATATTCTACGAAACAAAAAACATGCAACAAACAGGAACTGGCACTGGGCACTGGATCAATATGTTAGTCCCAAAAATAGTATAAAAAGTTGCCAAAAGTATATGAAAGTTGTAGAATATTGGCATGGAACAATCAAAAATTATAGATACGATGGAGACGTATCAGCATCCCGAAGCTTAATTCCTGCTCGTCCTCGAGTAGGTAAATGATAAAAAAGATAATTTTTGATGTGGAATGCTACCTAGCATAATCTTGATCACATATCTAATCATGGCATGAATATTAAGACACGAGTGATTCAAAGCAATAGTCTATCATTTGACATAAAAACAATAATACTTCAAGCCTACTAATAAAAGCAATCATGTCTTTTCAAAATAACATGGCCAAAGAAAGTTATCCCTACAAAATCATATAGTCTGGCTATGCTCCATCTTCACCACACAAAATATTCACATCATGCACAACCCCGATGACAAGCCGAGCAATTGGTTCATACTTTTTAACGCGCTTCAGCTTTTTCAACCCTCACGCAATACATGAGCATGAGCCATGGACATAGCACTATATGTGGAATAGAATATGATGGTGGAGGTTGTGTGGAGAAGACAAAAAGGGAGAAAGTCTCACATCGACGCGGCTAATCAACGGGCTATGGAGATGCCCATCAATTGATGTCAATGTGAGGAGTAGGGATTGCCATGCAACGGATGCACTAGAGCTATAAGTGTATGAAAGCTCAAACTGAAACTAAGTGGGTCTGCATCCAACTTGCTTTCTCATGAAGACCTCGGGCATTTGAGGAAGCCCATCATCAGAATATACAAGCCAAGTTCTATAATGAAAATTCCCATTAGTATATGAAAGTGATAACTCAAGAGAGTCTCTATATGAAGAACATGGTGCTACTTTGAAGCACAAGTGTGGTAAAAGGATAGTAACATTGCCCCCTTCTTCTTCTTCTTTTCTTTTTTTTCTTTCTTTTTCTTTTTTTGGCGGGATTCTTTGGCCCTTTTTTTTATTTAGGCTTCTTTGGCCTCTTTTTTTTGGTGGGCAATGCTCTAATAATGATGATCATCACACTTTTATTTACTTACAACTCAATATTACAACTCGATACTAGAACAAAGATATGACTCAACATGAATGCCTCCGGTGATGTACCGGGATGTGCAATGATCTAGCGTAGCAATGACATCAAAAAACGGACAAGCCATGAAAACATCATGCTAACTATCTTACGATCACGCAAAGCAATATGACAATAAATGCTCAAGTCATGTATATGATGATGATGGAAGTTGCATGGCAATATATCTCGGAATGGCTATGGAAATGCCATGATAGGTAGGTATGGTGGCTGTTTTGAGGAGATATAAGGAGGTTTATGTGTGATAGAGTGTATCGTATCACGGGGTTTGGATGCACTGGTGAAGTTTGCACCAACTCTCGAGGTGAGAAAGGGCAATGCACAGTACCGAAGAGGCTAGCAATGATGGAAGGGTGAGAGTGCGTATAATCCATGGACTCACATTAGTCATAAAGAACTCATATACTTATTGCAAAATTTTATTAGCTCTCGAAGCAAAGTACTACTATGCATGCCCCTAGGGGGATATATTGGTAGGAAAATACCATCGCTTGTCCTCGACCGCCACTCATAAGGAAGACAATCAATAAATACCTCATGCTCCGACTTCGTTACATAATGTTTCACCATACATGCATGCTATGGGAATCACAAACCTCAACACAAGTATTTCTACTAATCCACAACTACCCACTAGCATGACTCTAATATCACCATCTTTATATCGCAAAACTATTGCAAGGAATCAAACATATCATATTCAGTTATCTACAAGTTTTATGTAGGATTTTATGACTAACCATGTGAATGACCAGTTCCTATCATCTCTCTAAATAGATATAAGTGAAGCAAGAGAGTTTAATTCTTTCTACAAAATATATGCCCACACTCTAACAAATATAAGTTAAGCAAAAGAGCATTCTATAAATGGTGGTTTTCTATGTAAAGAGGAACAGGCAATCCAAACTTCAAATGATATAAGTTAAGCACATGAAGCATTCTATAAAGCCATACTCAAAAGATATAAGTGAAGTGCAAAAGAGCATTCTATAAATCAATCAAGGACTATCTCATACCAGCATGGTGCATAAAAGAAAAATGAAAACTAAATGCAAAAGACACTCCAAGATTGCACAAATCGCATGAACGAAACGAATCCGAAAACATACCGATACTTGTTGAAGAAAGAGGGGATGCCTTCTGGGGCATCCCCAAGCTTAGACGCTTGAGTCTCCTTGAATATTTGCTCAGGGTGCCTCGGGCATCCCCAAGCTTGAGCTCTTGCCTCTCTTCCTTCTTCTCACATCGAGACCTTCTCGATCATCCAACACTTCATCCACACAAAACTTCAATAGAAAACTCGGTAAGATCCGTTAGTATAATAAAGAAAATCACTACTCTAAGTACTGTTGCAAACCAATTCATATTTTGTTTTAGCATTGTAGCTACTTTAATATAACTTTTTCATGGCTTAATCCTCTCATATAAATCGATAGTTTCATCAAAACAAGCAAACTATGCATCAAAAACAGAATCTGTCTAAAATAGAACAGTCTGTAATAATCAGAACATTCACCATACTTTTGATACTTGAAAAATTCTGCAAAAATTAGTAAAAATAAACAATTTGTATAGAAAGACAGTGCAAAAATAATCAGAACCATTTGACATTCCAGTAAAAAAATGAAAAATCACGCACTAGAGCCAAAGTTTCTGTCCTGCACCATACAAACCAACAAGCATTGTAAACATCCTAAAGGCAAACCTTGGCACATTATTTTTATAATACAATGGAATTGTACAAGGGGATAATTATTTTTGTTGAAAAGTTTCTGTAATCAAGATTCACAAAGTTTATGTGAGCATGAACAAAGTTCAAGGCTAGCTCCCACTTCAACAATGCTTGTCTCTCTCACTTTCACTTTACTTTTTGAAAAAGTTTTGGGTTCCCCTCTTTATTCTTTTTGTTTTTAAACTATATGAAAGCACTTGACAGAAATAAATGACTCTCTAAAACTTCCGGGTTGTCTCCGTGGCAGCGCTTTCTTTAAAGCCATTAAGCTAGGCATATAGTGCTCAAGTAGTGAATCCACCCGGATCCCAATGTATATCAAAGCCAATTTTAATTAGCAATGATTTGTAATTTAGTAGTGAGCACAAAGCAACGTATATCATGTAACAACAAAGTCTAACTCTCTTCCTATGCATCGGCATGTCATAAAAGAACAATTCCTGCACACATAGTAAAGGTCAATGCATAGTATAAACAGTTTCTTGCAATTTTATCGTATTGGAAACATAGAGAGGTGGAGATATAGTTCCTATCTCATAATAATTGCAAGTAGGAGCAGCAAGCACATGCATTTATATCTATCAAAAGCATCATGTGTAGTAGAAAAAGGCAACCCATCAATATAATCCTTAATAAGCACAAACTTCTTCGATATATTGTAGTTTGGAGAATTCAAAAAGATAATAGGACTATCATGTGTGTATGCAATAGCAACAATTTCATGTTTAACATAAGGAACTATAGCAAGTTCATCTCCATAAGCATAATTCATATTGGCAACTTGGCCACAAGCATAGCAAGCATCATCAAAAAGGGATATTTCAAAAGAATCAACGGGATCATAGCATTCATCCTTCGGTAAGCATGAAGGGAAATTAAACAATGTATGAGTTGAAGAGTTACTCTCATTAGAAGGTGGGCACGGGTGATCAATCCGCTCTTCCTCCTTTTGTTCTTCGCTCTCCTCCTCATCTTTTTCATCCAATGAGCTCACAGTTTCATCAATTCCTTCTTCCATAGACTCCTGCAAAATATTAGTCTCTTCTTGGACAGTGGAGACTTTCTCAATAAGTGCATCAATATAGGAATTGTATTCATAATTCTCATAGCAATATTTCAATATAGCAAAAGTTTTAGGCCTATAAACATCATCATCAAAAGCTTCATACTTTTCAAACAAAGATTCAATTTCATAAGCACCCTTAAAAGCAACAAATTCTTCTATTTGTTCCACATCATAGTAGTCATATATACCTCTAGCATAAGAAGCCAAAGTTTCATTGTCATTAAATTCGCATAAAAAGGGAAGGTGTGGAGCCTTCATCCTAGAGCAACAAGTATAATCATATCTCAAGCATAGTTTCCTAGCATACCATTTCAACATATAAATTTGATCCCATAATAGTTTCCCTATTTGAGTCAAGCAATATTCCCTAAAGTATTCACGTTGATCCAACGTGTCTCCCATAACCAAATTGAATGGGGTTTTCTATGGATTGTCAAAGTAGTACATAATATCTGTCACATAACGAGCATCGAGGGTTTTAGGAGGTTCCTCATCTCCATGAGCAGCAAGTACACCTTTTTTTGGTATTTCGTGTTCCATATCCATAACTAAAGATAAAGAACAACTAAGAACAGCAAATAAAAATTACTTAGTGATAAATCAAACAAGCACACACGAGAATATTCACCCCACGTTGTTGCTCCCCGGCAACGGCGCCAGAAAAAGGTTTTGATAACCCACAAGTATAGGGGATCAATTGTAGCCTCTTTCAATAAGTAAGAGTGTCGAACCCAACGAGGAGCTAAAGGTAGAACAAATATTCCCTCAAGTTCTATCGACCATCGATACAACTCTACGCACGCTTGACGTTCGCTTTACCTAGAACAAGTATGAAACTAGAAGTACTTTGTAGGTGTTGTTGGATAGGTTTGAAAAATAATAAAGAGCGCGTAAATAAAAGCTAGGGGATGTTTAGATAAAGACACAACTAAGTTAGTTTTAGTAAAGAGTTTTTTGTTATGAGAAAGTTATTTGTCCCTAGGCAATCGATAACTAGACCGGTAATCATTATTGCAATTTTATTTGAGGGAGAGGCATAAACTAACATACTTTCTCTACTAGATCATATGCACTTATGATTAGAACTCTAGCAAGCATCCGCAACTACTAAAGATCATTAAGGTAAAACCCAATCATAGCATTAAAGCATCAAGTCCTCTTTATCCCATACGCAAACAACCTACTTACTCGGGTCTATCTTTTTGTCACTCACGCCACCCACCATAAGCAAATCATGAACATATTGCAAACCCTACAGCGGGAATCCCTCACGCTTGCGCGACACGGAGAGCACCATAGGACAACACCAATAATAAAACATGCAACTCAAACCAATCACGACCTCAAATAACCCATAGGACAAAACGGATCTACTCAAACATCATAGGATAGCCATACATCATTGGGAAATAATATATAGCGTTGAGCACCATGTTTAAGTAGAGATTACAGCGGGTAAAAGAGGGATTACACCACTGCATAGAGGGGGGAAGATTTGGTGATGATGGCAGTGAAGTTGTTGGTGAAGATTGCGGTGATGATGATGGCCCCCGGTGGCACTCCGGCGCCACCGGAAGCGAGGGGCGAGAGCCCCCCTCATTTTTCTTCTTCCTTGACCTCCTCCCTAGATGGGAGAAGGGTTCCCCCTCTGGTCCATGGCCTCCATGGAGTGGGAGGGGCGAGAGCCCCTCCGAGATTGGATCTGTCTCTCTGTCTCTCTCTGTTTCTCGTTCTCAGATTCCGTCCTTTCACCGTTTCTTATATTCCCGGAGATCCGTAACTTCGATTGGGCTGAAATTTTAACACGATCTCTATCTGGATATTAGCTTTATTGCGGCGAAAGAAGGGCATCAACCGCCTTACGGGGTGGCCATGTGGGTCAGGGGCACGCCCCCCTGCCTCGTGCCTCCCTCGAGCACCATCTCGCGTGGATTTTTCTTCCCAAAAATCATATATATTCCAAAAAAAATCTCCGTCAGTTTTTATCCCGTTTGGACTCCATTTGATATGGATATTCTGTGAAACAAAAAACATGCAACAAACAAGAACTGGCACTGGGCACTGGATCAATATGTTAGTCCCAAAAATAGTATAAAAATTGCCAAAAGTATATGAAAGTTGTAAAATATTGGCATGGAACAATCAAAAATTATATATACGACGGAGACGTATCACCACGCAGAGAACCCGACAAGTAATCCAGAAAGTAAAATTTTCTCACCCCCTAGCTCACTTGGATCCGAACTTTCTTTTGAAGAAACAATAACATGAAGCTCGCCGCACAACCCGGCATAGCGGTCATGTGGTCACTTCGTCCGGTTTACCGAACACACCGGTTCGTAAACGCCGCCCAGAGGTCTCTCATATTTCTGACACATCTTATCCCAAGGTGAGTTATTTCCAACAACCTCTTAATCCGTCTGATTCGAACTATCAGGGAACTTCTCATTCATCTTTTGGCGAGTCCACGGGGACACAACTTCCACCTCTCAAAACTGTTCCTGGGTGAGTATATTAAACTAACCCTTTATACCCTATGTTTGCTTACTAACCTTTACGTTCGTCCCTTTCAGAGCCAAGGCCAGACCCAGCAAAAAGGCCAAGTTGAATAAACCGGCTGATGACAATAGGGCAGCTGATCCAGAAAAGACCCCAGAGCCGTTTGAACCAAATGTTGATGCTATCCTTGATGATCCGCCACCACAAGATCATGAAACCTTCGTTGAACAAATGGAAATTGATCCGATGACCTATGATGATAAACCGCCAAGCCCAACCAAAGCTGCTGACGACAAAGCGGATGATGTTATCGTTACTGGTGTCAGCTATACAGCCCGAGGCAACCCCACTGTTCTGTCAAAACATAGTGCTAAGGAAGAATTTTCTGCTATGGACAAAGGCAAGTGGAAGGTGGAATTGGATAGCTATGCCCATCTCAACGCCCAAGATATCCATTCTGGGTTTTTAAACGGACTGTACACCAGCCGTGATTATGAAGACGGTTTACTGAACATGATGAAGGAGCGATATGAGGTCAATGCTGCTAAACTCTGCATAATTACTCTTCCCGTATGACCGGTTTCGGCTATCAACTGCAGTAGCCCCCGAGGGCCGGTTTATAATAGCGATATGAACCAGGACTTATAAAATACTTCAACTTTGCCTGTGTAGCCCCCAAGGGCCGGTTTATAATAGCGATATGAACCGGGACTTATAAAATACTTCAACTTTGCTTATGTAGCCCCCAAGGGTCGGTTTATCTTTTAAAAATAAACCGGGACTTTAGAATAATATTTCTTCAATTTTACCTGTGTAGCCCTCAAAGGCCGGTTTATCTTTTCAAGATGAACCGGGTCTTTATACTATAAGACTGAAAATTCTCATTGAACACCTTTGTAAACCGATGTACCACCAAGCTAATTGATGGAGAAGAATCCATAGTTTTAACTCGAGCAAATATGCATTAGCCCCCAAGTGCCAATCATATGACTTGTCATATGCTTGGGACTGTTGTAATTTTTTTGGAGAAGAAGCAATAGACATTAGCCCCCAAGTGATAAGTGTATGACTTGTCATGTGCTTGGGACTTCAAATATGTAATGCCAACTCATAAATTGCATATCTTTTGCAGGCTGAGCTTAGCAAAAAAGAAACCCAAGTCGCCGACCTTCAAGAAAATATCAAAACTCAACAAGCCAAAACTTCCAAGTCCAAGGAAGAGCTGACCAATGCTTTAGCAGCCATGGAAAAACTGAAGGAGAGCTTTAAGAGCGAGGGGCAAGCTGTGATACAGAGAAAACAACTCTGCTGAAGAGGGCTGAGGACGCTGAAGCGGCCCTTAATCCGGTAGCAGAGGAGTTAACTAGCTTGAAACGACAAATAAATGCCATGACTACCGCTGTTTTTGGTAAATAGCGTCTTCATAAACCGTAAACAAGTACTCTCTAATAAACTGCCAGTTTACCAATGTTTTTGACAATGCAAGAAGTCACGTTGCTCATCTTGGCTCTGATATGCATCAAAGACTGAAAGCTGCCTATACACTTATAGAGCAGTTATATGCCGGCGTACAAAGGGTCATCTACACAGCCTCCCATAATAAACTGCCCCCAACCTTGATCAAGGATACGTTGGTAAGGCTAGCTATGATGCCTGCTCGGATTGAAGAACTCAAGAAATCAGCTGCCAGGGCGGGTGCTCTTACTGCATTAACTCGGGCTAAAGCATGGATATCTGATCTTGACCAGGCCGATATTGGAAATGGCTATCCGAGAATAAAAGAGGACGGGTCAGATTTTGATAATGATGACCTCAGAGCTTTGATGAGGGAAATGCGTCCATTGGCTACCAAATTGGCTGAAGAAACTGATCTTTCACATTATCAGTCGATTTATGATGCCAACAACAAGAAAGTTAATGCGCCAAGTTGTGACACTCCAAATCTTATTCTGCCAATCCATAAGCATACTTATGCTCCTGACGTTGATCCCTCCTCACTTATAAGTGATGAAGCTGTATTCAAAGCCTTAACTGGGATTGATTGGTCAACCACTGACTTCCAGCAACTAGGTAGAGAAGAGGAGGATGAACCGGCGCAAGATGATCCACAACCTTCAAGTCAACCCGAGCAAGATTCATAAACCGGTAGCCGGTTTAGCTTCTTCTTTCTGCAAGACTTGTTGAAAAACAATTATTCTTTTGGGCATCAAAACGCCTTGTAATAGGCTAGTTTAAACTCTTTATCTACTATGCCATCGTGCATATGTTTGCTACAGGGCACCATTAATCCGTCGTATTAAAATATGCTTATGTTTGCTCATGGTATTTAGCAATGTGAAATCTGCTCCTGCATATAACAGAAAGAAAAAGGTGTCCTGGCGGTTTACCGCTAGACAGGTTATCATGCTCAATAATATAATTTATAACCAAGGCTAGACTTAAAGATAACCATATAATTGAGCATATAGCATACTGGTGATATTTGATCACACTGTTGGCTTACCAAGCCAGTATAAGGGCGATAACCCAAAACTTTGAACGCTGGTAATTATATTGCCGGTTTATGAAATAAACCGGGCCGGGTTAATAAACGCCGGATATTATCTCATCTCATACTGGCGACTTATAGTCAAAAGCCAGGCCGGGTTAATAAACACCAGATATTATCTCATACTAGCGACTTATAGTCAAAAGCCAGGCCGGGTTAATAAACACCGGTGAATTATAATCATAAAACTTTATAAGCCTTATCAAATAAACCTCAAAAAGAAGGAATCTGTTGAATAAAAACAAACGAGAAGAGAGGCTTTTCATGGGCTGCCAGGCCCAAAACGAGGCTTTTCATGGGCTGCCAGGCCATTGAGTTAAGCCATTTTACAAACCTTTCAAGATGGACCTCACATTGACCAATCGTCGTTTTAACTTTTACAAGTTCAGGGTCTGCATAAGATTGACTTGTCAAACGTTCAGCAGGTTGTTCCAGGAATACCTGGGTGGAGTGGCTTACTTAAAAAGGCAGGATAACTCGGGGTTTTAGGTGAATACACCTGGCTTCCAAGCCAGGATTTTATAGCCTATCACAAGGTTATAGACTCTTTGTTCTTTAGAACAAAAGAGCCCCCAAGCAATATTTTGAGATGTGCTCAAGGGGTACCTATGTTTGAGATGTGCTTTTGCAACAGACTCTCTTTGGTCCTTTTAACCTGGGTAGCAAGCCCCCAAGTTTTTTATTGGCTGATAAGCCGGTTCAAAGGGTAATCATAACTTCAAGCATAAACCGGAAGCCCCCATGTAACCAAAAAAATTATTGAGGAAAAAATGACAGAGGCCCTGTTTTAACATGGATGCCGGTTTATTATATTTATTATAATATATACATTGTAGAAAATATGTACATCAGAAGAGCATGTGGCTCGGGTGTAATAAGGTCGAAGATGAGCAATATTCCATGGCCGGTGGGTCTCCTCCTTCGACTTACGTGAGTCTTTATGCTCTCGAACATTGATAAGGTAATATGACCTGTTGTTCAGATGCTTGTTGACCACAAAAGGTCCTTCCCAAGGTGGGGATAACCTGTGCATATCAGTCTGATCCTGGATAAGCCGGAGCACCAAATCTCCTTCTTGAAAAGTTCTGGTTTTAACCCAGCGGTTGTGGTAACGACGCAGATCTTGCTAGTAAATCACCGAACGAGCCGCCGCAATGTCCCTCTTCTCATCTAACAGGTCCAATGCTTCTTGACGTGCTTTTTCATTGTCAGCTTCAACGTAAGCCCCCACGCAAGGTGAATCATGCCGGATGTCACTAGGGAGAATTGTCTCTGCTCCGTAAACCATAAAGAAAGGTGTGTAACCCGTAGACCTATTAGGGGCGGTATTAATGCTCCACAATACGAAAGGTAACTCCTCCACTCAACAACCCGGCGTCCTTTGCAAAGGAACCATAAGCCAGGGCTTAATGCCCCTCAGGATCTCTTGATTGGCTCTCTCAGCTTGACCATTAGATTGGGGGTGAGCCACTGACGACACATCAAGCCGGATATGTTCATGTTGTCAAAATTATTTCATAGCACCTTTGGAAAGATTAGTGCCATTGTCTGTTATAATGCTGTGTGGAAAGCCAAAACGGAAAATCATCTTCTTCATGAATTGAACCATCGTTGCTGCATCACACTTCCTGACTGGCTCTGCCTCTACCCACTTAGTGAACTTGTCAACCACCACCAAAAGGTGGGTTTTCTTATCCTTGGATCTCTTAAAAGGTCCGACCATATCCAGCCCCCAAGTTACAAACGGCCAAGTGATTGGAATCATCCTCAACTCCTGAGCCAGAACGTGAGCTCGACGTGAAATTTTTTGACAACTATCACATCTTCTGACCAAGTCCTCAGCATCAGCGTGAGCCATCAGCTAATAGAAACCGTGATGAAAAGCTTTTGCGACCAAAGATTTTGAACCGACATGATGACCACAATCTCCTTCGTGGATCTCACGCAGAATCTCACAACCTTCTTCAGGAGAAACGCAACGCTGAAACGCCCTTGTGACACTGCAATAATGTAACTCTCCATTGACAATAGTCATTGACTTGGACCACCGAATTATCTGCCTGGCCAAAGTTTCATCTTCAGGTAACTCGCCCCGGGTCATATATGCCAAATATGGAACTGTCCAATCGGGGATCACATGAAGAGCCGCCACCAACTGAGCTTCCGGGTCAGGAATAGCCAAATCCTCCTCTGTAGGTACCTTAACCGACGAGTTATGAAGAACATCAAGAAAAACGTTAGCTGGCACCGGTTTACGCTAAGAACCCAACCGTCTTAAGGCATCAGCCGCTTCATTCTTTCTCCAGTCGACATGCTCAACTTGATAACCCTTGAAGTGACCAGCAATAACATCCACCTCTCGTCGATAAGCCGCCATGAGTGGATCCTTGGAATTCCAAGTACCAGAGACCTGTTAAGCCACCAAATCCGAGTCGCCAAAACACCTTACCCGGGTTAAGTTCATCTCCTTAGCCATCCTAAGACCATGGAGTAAGGCCTCATATTCAGCTGCATTGTTAGTGCAAGGGAACATCAAACGGAGAACATAACAAAATTTATCACCTCGAGGGGAAGCTAGCACAACTCCAGCCCCCGAGCCCTCCAATTGCATGGACCCATCAAAGTGAATAGTCCAATATGTGTTATCCGGTTTTTCCTCGGGCATCTGCAGCTCTGTCCAGTCATTGATGAAATCCACCAGCGCTTGTGACTTGATGACTGTGCGAGGCATATACTTCAAACCATGAGGTCCAAGTTCAATGGCCCACTTAGCTATCCGACCTGTGGCTTCTCTATTCTGAATAATATCCCCCAACGGAGCAGAACTGACCACAGTGATGGGATGAACCTGAAAGTATTGCTTAAGCTTCCGAATGGCCATGAAAACTCCATACACAAGCTTCTGCCAATGCGGGTATCTCTACTTGGAATCAATAAGCACCTCGCTGATATAATAAACCGGTTGTTGAACCGGATATTCCTTGCCTGCCTCCTTTCGTTCCACCACAATAGCCACGCTGACAGCCCGGGCATTGGCAGCCACATATAATAGCAACGGTTCTTTATGAACAGGGGCAGCAAGAACAGGTGGCTCGGCTAACTGCTTCTTTAAGTCCTCCAGTGTCGCATTAGCCGCGTCACTCCAGAGAAAGTTATTTGTCTTCTTCATCATCTGATACAGAGGGATGGCCTTCTCTCCTAAATGGCTTATGAACCGGCTTAACTCTACAATACGACCTGCCAGACGTTGAACAACATTGATACACG
The DNA here is from genome assembly GCF_002162155.2 of Triticum dicoccoides. Lineage (NCBI taxonomy): Eukaryota > Viridiplantae > Streptophyta > Magnoliopsida > Poales > Poaceae > Triticum > Triticum dicoccoides. The sequence continues at coordinate 441,179,180 of NC_041392.1, forward strand.
CCGGTTTAGCCAGAGAAATAATAGTTGTGATTTTCTTCGGATTAGCTTCAATGCCCCTGTTAGATACCAGAAAGCCCAAGAGCTTGCCTACCGGTACACAAAAGACACACTTGGCCAGGTTAAGCATCATCTTATAAACCCAGAGATTATCAAAGGTCTCCTTCAGATCATATATCAACGTCTCCTTTTTTCTGGATTTCACCACAATATCATCCACATAAGCATGAACATTACGCCCAATCTGATTATGAAGACAATTCTACACACATCGCTGGTAAGTCACCTGGGCACTCTTGAGCCCAAAAGGCATAGACACATAGCAAAAGGCTCCAAAGGGAGTATAAAAGTTGTCTTCTCCTGGTCCTTAACTGCCATCTTGATCTGATGATAGCCAGAATAAGAATCCATAAAACTCAAACGCTCACAACTCGTCGTAGCATCAATAATCTGATCAATACGAGGGAGAGAAAAAGGATCAGCCGGACAAGCCTTGTTTAAATCCGTGTAGTCCACACACATACGCCAAGTGCCATTCTTCTTAAGTACCAGAACCGGGTTAGCCAACCATTCATGATGAAAAACTTCGACAATAAACCCAGCCGCCAAGAGCCGGGCTACTTCCTCACCAATGGCCTTACGCCTTTCCTCATTGAAACGATGAAGAAACTGCTTGACCGGTTTAAACTTGGGATCAATATCGAGAGTGTGCTCAGCGAGTTCCCTCGGTACACCTGGCATGTCGGAAGGTTTCCATGAGAAGATGTCCCGGTTCTCATGGATGAACTCGATGGGTGTGCTTTCCTATTTTGGATCCAGGTTAGCACTGATGTTGAATTGCTTGGATGAATCACTAGGAACGAAATCAACTAGCTTAGTCTCATCCGCCGACTTAAACTTCAAGGCCGGATCATGCTCCGTAGTTGGATTTTTCAAAGAGGTCATATCTGCCGGATCAACATTGTCTTTATAGAACTTTAACTCCTCTTTTGCACAAACCGACTCAGCATAGGCTGCATCGCCATCTTCACACTCCAAAGCTATCTTCCGGCTCCCATGCACTGTAATGGTCCCCTTATGACTCGGCATTTTGAGCTGCAGATAAATATAATAGGGTCTGTCCATGAACTTAGCATAAGCCGGCCGTCCAAACAGAGCATGATAAGGGCTCTTGATTTTCACCACTTCAAAGGTCAAGGTATCTGATCTAGAGTCATGATCATCTCCAAAGGCAAATTCCAGAGCTATCTTACCAACAGGGTATGCCGACTTACTAGGCACCACACCATGGAAAACAGTGTTTGAAGGTTTAAGATTTTTATCCGTCAGTCCCATGCGCCGGAAAGTCTCATAATAAAGAATATTGATGTTGCTCCCTCCGTCCATGAGCACCTTGGTGAATTTATATCCTCCAACCTGAGGTGCAACCACCAAAGCCAGATGACCCGGATTATCAACCCGGGGCGGGTGATCTTCCCGACTCCACACGATGGGCTGCTCGGACCAGCGCACATAACGGGGAACCGCCGGTTCAACGGAGTTCACCTCCCTTTTATGAAGCTTCTGATCCCGCTAGCATAAACTCATGGTGAAGACATGGTACTGCCCACTATTCAACTATTTCGGGTTACTCTGATACCTAGACTGCTATTGCTGATTCCCCTGACCTGACTATTGATGGTAACTCCCGTGATTACCTTGATTTACTTGATTACCTTGATTGCCCTGGAATCCAGAGCTTGAACCGCCACCACCGTAACCTGGACCCTGAGGACCTGAGCCACCACCCAGCCCATGGTTGCCTTGAAACAGATTTGAGTTTTTGAACTCCATCATAATAAAACAATCCTTCCAGAGGTGATTGGATGGTCTCTGTCGTGTACCATGTCTTGGGCAGGGCCGATTTAACAGCTGCTCAAGATTAATGCCTGATCCTCCGGTCTGTGGGGGCGGTCTGCCCTTACGACCCTGGACATTATTCTGGGCATTGGTATTTGCCACAAAGTCCAAACTATTATCGGCTTTGCGCTTACCATTACCTCCCTGATTCGCCGGGTTATGTTGATGTCCTTTGGTGTTACTGCTCTTTTTCCCTTTTCCCGGTTTATCATCGTTAGACTCAGGGTCTTTGGTACCATCAGAGTCAGCATATTTAACCAAAGCCACCATGAGCGTCCCCATGTCATTGCAGTGACGTTTGAGCCGTCCCAACTTCTGCTTCAGGGGTATGAACCGGCAATTGTTCTCCAGCATCAACACTGCTGAATCGGCATTGATACGATCTGACGAGTGCAGGATTGTTGAGACCCAATGCACCCAATGGATCGTTGACTCACCTTCCTCCTGAACGCAGGAGGCTAAATCCATAATTGGCATAGGCTGCTTGCATGTGTCCTTGAAATTCTGGATAAACCGGGCTTTCAACCCAGCCCATGACCCGATGGAATTGGCAGGGAGCCCCTTCAACCAAGTGCGGGTCATTCCCTCCAACATTAGAGGGAAATATTTAGCACATGCCGCCTCGCTAACATCTAGCAACTCCATGGCCATCTCATAGCTCTCGATCCATGCTTCGGGAGGCAAATCAGCTGTGTAGCTAGGCACTTTACGGGGACCCTTGAAATCCTTGGGCGGACGCTCATTACGTACAGCCGGCACTAAGCATGGCACGCCCAAATTCCTGGACGTTACACTTGGCTCCACCGAAGTTGTTGGACGAACCGGCGAAGGTTGACGAGCCGCGTACTGCGCCGCTAACTCGACCTCTCAACGTGCTCTACCTTGATCCACTACATTCTGAGCATTATCACCATCGCCCGCCGGGTTATGCCCACGAGGCGGGTTACGATTCCGTGCACTGCTTGACACAGCCGGTTCACCTATATGCCTGCTGTAACTCCGGATTGGGCGAGGGGTGGAATGAATCCTTTCACGGCTGTAAGAATAAGCCTGCTGCTGAACCAACACCGTCTATAGCAGCTCTCTAGCTCTCTTTGTTTCAACCGCTATTGGAGACTCGCGTTCAACTGGAAGGGCCGCCAATCGTGATGCTACTGTGATCATGTTATCCAATGGATTAGAGTAATGACCCGGCGGTGTTGGCACATGTTGCGACGGGACATTGCTCTGATGAGGCGGGTCCATGGCACACGGCTAAACCGGCACTCCTGCCCCAGGCGCTTCGACCCTCTCTACCACTGGCGGGTTACTAGCCCTTGCCCCTCGCGTGTTAAAGAGATTTCTTCCTACAAAAAACGGCGGCAGACGACTCTGATGCCTCCTCCTCATGACGTCGTTTGAGGCGTTTTGATCTAACATGAGCCGATAAGACTTTGACTGAATCTGTTGCGCCTAAGCATCCAATGTAACCCGCTCTGTGGTCATCCTGGCGTCTTCAGCTACCAAGTCCTCCTTAGCTCGAGCTATTTGATCTCATAATTTCGCGACTTCCGCATTATGCTGATCTTGATTGGCCGGGTTAACCTCCGTCGTCAATAGTGTTGTCAAGGTATCTAGTAAACCGGACAAGACTTGAGCCGGCGGGCGCGCAGGGCCTCCTGCCCCGGCTGCCGTTGCTGCTGCTGACCTGGAAATCAGCGCCGCTGTAGTTGAGGAGTGTTGTATTGGCTGTGTACCGGCCATGAAGATTGCAACCCGGTTTGGCGGTTCACGGGGGTACGGAATACTCTCGCCATCGGAACAGCCCCCAAGCCGGCCATCTTGCAATTGGTACAATGATTCGGTCTCACCGATAGATGATTCGCCATCTGAATAGACAACCGTCTCACCGTTAGATGCCGATTCAAATTCCGCACCATTAATGAATCCCACGAAGGCACGCTTCATGACGGGCTGAACTCGGGCGGGTCTTGCACACTGAGCCGTCTCGATGATGTCGGTGCAGATGCCCGGCTCAGGGCCCGGTTCGCTGATCTTGCCAATGAAGACGTGAATTCCACCAAAGGGGACCCGGTACCCGTACTCAATTGAGCTGGCCTCGGGGCCCCAGCCTGCATCGTCGATGTAGAGCTTGCCACCACGACTCTTGGTCATCCGGCCCATGGCATATCCCTTGATCCCTTTGAAGCTCCACTTTAAGAACTCGATACCACCATGCGCTGGCCCCACGGTGGGCGCCAACTGTCGTGGAATTGTCATGGCATATGTCCTAGTGTGAGGACTTAGTCATGGAGCCATCGCAACAAGGTTAGCTTAAAGGGGTTAATCCAGACAAAGGACACGAGGAGTTTATACTGGTTCGGCCCCTTGAGGTGAAGGTAAAGGCCTAATCCAGTTGAGCTTGTATTGCTAGGGTTTCGATGACCAGGGAGCGAATACGCTTGACTGGGATGGCTTACTCTGCACCAGGGGCTTCCACCATATTAGCCAAGAACAATGCCAAAGAAGAATCTCATTCTTTGGATCAAGGCAAGGTGAAGCTGGATCTGGAAACGTATGCTGCCCTTAGTGCTAGTGACATTCATGATGGTTATCTTAACAGCCTTCACACTAGCCGCGACCTCGAAGCTGGCTTAGGAACCTTATGAAGGAACGCTATGAGGTACGCTACTAACCCCTTTCCATATGTACTCATGTACCTGCCAGGTCTTAAGTATAAGAAAAACTGTTCAATATGATTGAGACTTCGTAAAAAATGTCAAACTTGTAGTCTCTCAAGGCTGGCTTATCTTTAACAAAAAGAACCGGGATTTTTAACTGCTTCAGAAGTCCAAATACGTAGTCCCCAAGGGCCGGCTTAAATTTACAAGTTGAGCTGGGACTTATAGTCTCTTTAGAAATCCAAAAGTAGCCCCCAAGGGCTGGCTTAAACTGACAAGTTGAGCCAAGTCGCCTTAAAATTTTAAAACAACCTACATTAGCCCCAAGTGCCAAGTGTATTGCTTACAATGTACTTGGGACTTTAAATAATTGTAGTACCAAAATTTATTCCATTGTTACATAACCTGTGCCTTTTGTATTCCAGGCAGAGTTGAACATGAAGGAATCACAAGTTGGTGATTTAAGGGAAAGTTTAAAGCTGCAGCAGTCAGAAACCTCGAAGGCCGAGTCAGATCTGAAGGCCTCTTTAGAAGCAATTGAAAAGTTGACGGTAGACTTTGATGTTGAAAGAGACGCCTCAGAGACTGACAAGGCTGCGCTGGCAAAAGGACCGAAGATGCTGAAGCTACACTTAAGCCGGTGACTGAAGAGTTATCCGGCTTAAAACAACACATTATTCAAATGACAGCCGCCATCTTCCATAAGTATCACATGTCAATCCAATTCTTTGACCCATCATACTTCTTGTATGTGTTTGCAGTTCTAACCCGCTGGCGACTCTTGTATCGCCTGCTGAGCTGCAGCATGGCGACGAGCGGCCTCCGCTCTCCTCTCGTACTCATCTGCCTCCTCTCTAGTAATAGTATATCTTCCTCTTGCCTGATAATCAAAGAAGGCAGGAGCAGGGAGAGTAATACGGAGAGCACGGCGTCTGTCAAAGATTAGTCGATACTGGAGAGGTGATTCGTTCCTCTCGACAAACTGGTGGTGAACCATAGCATTAAAATATAGATAAGCAGGAGGTAATTCAATATCATCTTCGTGTATGGCTACACCAAGAAAATTAACTATGCGGGTTGCATAAATTCCACCAAAGAAATCTCCATTAAATCTATTAAGATGCAACCTACGTGCAACAATGGCTCCCAAATTATAAGATTTATCTCCTAACACAGCACTCCTAAGAATACTGAGGTTAGGGACACACATGTGGCATGCCTCATCTTTACCATTAATGCATCTACCTATGAAGAGAACAAAGCAATGTATAGCAGGAAAGTGAATGCTCCCTATGGTAGCTTGTGTAATATCTCTAGATTCTCCCACAGTTATGCTAGCAATAAAATCTCTAAATTCAGATTTGCGAGGATCCCTTATACTACCCCATTGTGGAAGTTTGCATGCAGTGGTAAAATCCTCTAAGTCCATAGTGTAAGAATTATCATAAAGATCAAAAAGGACAGTTGGAGAATTACGTGAAGTTGAAAATTCAAACCTCCTCACAAAGGTACTGGTGAGGTTGTGATACTGGTTGCACTTCTCTTCCTCGAAGCTCACGAGATCAGCGTTACGCAAATATGCGTTGAATTCTTCCTTAATTCCTGCTCGATCCATAACGTTCTCAGAAGGCCATTCACAAGGACGCACCGGAGCATCTCTTGGTGGCTCGTCATCAGCATCATGCATTGCAAACTTGGGTCCTTGCTTCCTTGAAGAACCACCTTGGAACATTTTCCTAAGCATATTTCTTCCTCTGAAAAATTCTGAAATTTTTAGTAACTTCAAGATAGAAGTAAACCAAACTCAATAATATTGATAGCAACTACTCCTACAAGTGCCTAGAGCCTATATCATGCATCAAAACTACTTTTGACCATATAAATTTGACATGCAAGCTCAAGAACAGGGTCACCTAAGCAGCAAAAATTTGCAATGAATAAAGCACTAGAACAAAACCTAATTGGACCAATGGAGGAGTCACATACCAAGCAACAATCTCCCCAAGCAGTTTTGTGAGAGGTGCTTTGAGCAAGGAGATCGAAAATGGCAGCAAAGTGAGCTAGAACTCGTGCTTGAGCTGGATATTCGTGTTTGGGGGAGGAAGAAGGAGTGTATGGGTGAAAGGATAAGTGGAGGAGGGCCACCGTGGGCCCACGAGGCAGGGGGCGCGCCCTCCACCCTCGTGGGCAGGTGGTTGCCCCCCCCCCCCCTGCTGTGTTCTTAGTGCCAAATATTCTCAAATATTCTGGAAAAAATCATATTTAAATTTCAGGGCATTTGGAGAACTTCTATTTTCGAGGTATTTTTATATTGCATGGATAATCGGCAGACAGCAAAATATTTATTTTTATTTTATTTAATATAAATAACAGAAAGTAAAAGTGGGGTACAGAAGGTTGTGCCTTCTAGTTTCATCCATCTCATGATCATCAAAAGGAATCCACTAACAAGGTTGATCAAGTCTTGTTAATGAACTCATTCCGAATAACATGGAACCGGAGAAATTTTGAATAACACTATGTTACCTCAACGGGGATATGCACATCCCCAATAATAAGAATATCATATTTCTTCTTGACAGTAGGAAGAGGAAATTCAAAACCTCCAAATATAATCGATGGAATTATTCCAATAGAGTTGATACTATGAACTTGAGATTGTTTCCTTGGAAAGTGTACCATATGCTCATTACCATTAACATGAAAAGTGACATTGCCTTTAGTGCAATCAATAACAGCCCCTGCAGTATTCAAAAGGGGTCTTCCAAGAATAATAGACATACTATCGTCCTCAGGAATATCAAGAATAACAAAGTCCATTAAAATAGTAACGTTTGCAACTACAACAGGCACATCCTCACAAATACCGACAGGTATAGCAGTTGATTTATCAGCCATTTGCAATGATATTTCAGTAGGTGTCAACTTATTCAAATCAAGTCTACGATATAAAGAGAGAGGCATAACACTAACACCGGCTCCAAGATCACATAAAGCAGTTTTAACATAGTTTCTTTTAATGGAGCATGGTCTGGTTGGTACACCGGGATCTCCAAGTTTCTTTGGTATTCCACCCTTAAAAGTATAATTAGCAAGCATGGTGGAAATTTCAGCTTCCGATATCTTTCTTTTATTTGTAATAATATATTTCATGTACTTAGCATAAGGATTGGTTTTGAGCATATCAGTTAATCACATACGCAAAAAGATAGGTCTAATCATTTCAGCAAAGCGCTCAAAATCCTCATCATCCTTTTTCTTGGATGGTTTGGGAGGAAATGGCATGGGTTTCTGAACCCAAGGCTCTCTTTCTTTACTATGTTTCCTAGCAACAAAGTCTTTCTTATCATAACGTTGATTCTTTGATTGTGGGTTATCAAGATCAACAGCAGGTTCAATTTCTATGTCATTATCATTACTAGGTTGAGCATCATTATGAACATTATCATTAACATTATCACTAGTTTCAGGTTCATTACCAGATTGAGTTTCAGCATCAGAAATAGAAATATCATTTGGATTCTCAGGTGTTTCAGTAATAGGTTCACTAGAAGCATGCACAGTCCTATCATTTTTCTTTTTCTTCTTTTTAGAAGAACTAGGTACATCTATATTATTTCTCTGAGAATCTTGCTCAATTCTCTTAGGGTGGCCTTCAGGATACAAAGGTTCCTGAGTCATTCTACCAGTTCTAGTAGCCACTCTAACAGCATTATCATTATATTTACTAATCAATTCATTGAGCAAATCATTTTGAGCTTTAAGTACTTGTTCTACTTGAGTGGTAACCATAGAAGCATGTTTGCTAATAAGTTTAAGTTCACCTTTAACATTAGCCATATAATCACCCAAGTGTTCAACCATATTTGAATTGCATTTCAATTGTCTACCAAAATAAGCATTAAAATCTTCTTGCTTAGCCATAAATTTATCAAACTCATCTAAGCATGGGCTAGCAAATTTAGTAAATGGGATTTCAGCTTTATCATATCTATAGAGAGAATTTACCTTTACTGCCTGTGTCGGGTTATCAAGACCATGAGTTTATTCAATAGATAATGGATTAAGATTATATGTTTCTGCAACAAGCGGTAAATTAAGACCATGTATTTCTTCAATAGGAGGTAAATTCTTAACATCTTCAGCTTTAATACCTCTTTCTTTCATAGATTTCTTTGCCTCTTGCATATCTTCAGGACTGAGAAAAAGAATACCCCTCTTCTTCGGAGTTGGTTTAGGAATAGGCGCAGGAATTGGCTCTGGAGGTGTCCAATTGTTTTATTATTCAATATAATTTCAGCTTCATCCGGTGTTCTTTCCCTGAAAGCAGAACCAACACAACTATCCAGGTAATCTCTGGAGGCATCAGTTAGTCCATTATAAAAGATATCAAGTATTTCTTTTTTCTTAAGAGGATGATCAGGCAAAGCATTAAGTAATTGGAGAAGCCTCCCCCAAGATTGTGGGAGACTCTCTTCTTTAATTTGCACAAAATTATATATATACCTTAAAGCAGCTTGTTTCTTATGAGCAGGGAAATATTTAGCAGGGAAGTAATAAATCATATCCTGGGGACTACGCACACAACCAGGATCAAGAGAATTAAACCATATCTTAGCATCACCCTTTAATGAGAACAGAAATATTTAAGGATGTAAAAGTAACGAGTTCTCTCATCTTTAGTGAACAGGGTGGCTATATCATTCAATTTAGTAAGATGTGCCACAACAGTTTCAGATTCATAACCATGAAAAGGAGCAGATTCAACCAAAGTAATTATATCAGGATCAACAGAGAATTCATAATCCTTATTAGTAACAAAGATAGGTGAAGTAGCAAAAGCAGGGTCAGGTTTCATTCTAGCATTTAGAGATTGCTTACTCCATTTAGCTAATAACCTTTTGAGTTCATTTCTATTTTTGCAAGCTAAAATGGCTAAAGAAGCTTCTTGATCGAAAACATAACCCTTAGGAATCACAAGTGATTCTTCATCATCACTTTCATCAGTATCATCAGATTCAATATTTTCAATTTCTCTAGCTCTAGCAAGTTGTTCATCAAGAAATTTACCAAGTGGCACAGTAGTATCAAGCATAGAAGTAGTTTCATCATAAGTATCATGCATAGCAGATGTGGCATCATCAATAACATGCGACATATCAGAACGAATAGCAGAAGCAGGTGTAGGTGTCACAAGCTTACTCAAAACAGAAGGTGAATCAAGTGCAGAGCTAGATGGCAGTTCCTTACCTCCCCTCGTAGTTGAGGGATAGATCTTGGTTTTTGGATCTCTCAAGTTCTTCGTAACGATAAGCAGATATATATATCCCAAATGAATCAAAGAATAGAGCTATGCTCCTCAGCAACGGCGCCAGAAAATAGTCTTGATAACCCACAAGTATAGGGGATCGCAACAATTTTCGAGGGTAGAGTATTCAACCCAAATTTATTGATTCGACACAAGGGGAGCCAAAGAATATTCTCAAGTACTAGCAGCTGAGTTGTCAATTCAACCATACTTGGAAACTTAATATCTGCAGCAAAGTGTTTAGTAGCAAGGTAATATGATAGTAGTGGTAACGGTAGCAAAAAGGTAACAGTAGTAAAAGTAACGTTTTTGGTATTTTGTAGTGATGATAGCAATAGCAACGGGAAAGTAAATAAGGGAAGAACAATATATGGAAAGCTCGTAGGCAATGGATCAGTGATGGAGAATTATGTCGGATGCGGTTCATCATGTAACAGTCATAACCTAGGGTGACACAGAACTAGCTCCAGTTCGTCAATGTAATGTAGGCATGTATTCCGAATATAGTAATACATGCTTATGGAAAAGAACTTACATGACATCTTTTATCCTACCCTCCCATGGCAGCGGGGTCCTTACGGAAACTAAGGGATATTAAGGCCTCCTTTTAATAGAGAACCAGAAGAAAGCATTAACACATAGTGAATACATGAACTCCTCAAACTACGGCCATCATCGGTAAGTATCCCGATTATTGTCACTTCGGGGTTAACGGATCATAACACATAATAGGTGACTATAGACTTGCAAGATAGGATCAAGAACTCTCATATATTGATGAAAACATAATAGGTTCAGATCTGAAATCATGGCACTCGGGCCCTAGTGACAAGCATTAAGCATAGCAAAGTCATAGCAACATCAATCTCAGAACATAGTGGATACTAGGGATCAAACCCTAACAAAACTAACTCGATTACATGATAGATCCCATCCAACCCATCACCGTCCAGCAAGCCTATGATGAAATTACTCACGCACGGCGGTGAGCATCATGAAATTGGTGATGGAGGATGGTTGATGATGACGATGGCGATGAGCGGCCTATTCTTTAACAAAAACAACTATTGAGGAAGAGGAAGATATGATATTGAAGTTGAAGGCCCTCTATTCTTTAACAAAAACAGCTATACATTGGTACTCTCCACAGTCTTGTAGCCTTAGGGGGGTAACAGAAAGACGCCAAGTCAAATCAAGGTTGTGTTGGACCACCTGTCAACTTTTCCAAGCCAGATTGATGAGCAAACACAATCAGCTTCCCGAGCTGGAGCCATCTTCACACTTGGCCGAGCCAAAGCCTGGCAACCAGAGCTTGACCCGGAGGAGATAGCCAGCGGGTGTCCTGAATTCAAGGATGACCAGACACCCTTTGAAGAGAAGGACTTCAATCACTGCGTCCATGAGATGTGGCATGTGGCATGTAAGCTGGTGGAAGAGTTAAACTTGAATAAATACATGGCGGCTTATGATAGCAATAATCAAAAAATTAAGCCACCAGCCCATGACGTGGTCAATCTCAGTCCTCCTCGGTGTAAGCACATCTTTGCTCCTGATGTTGATCATTCTATTATTCTCAATGATGAAGCCACTTTCGAAGCTTTAACCGGCATCGACTGGACAACGGCTAATCTTCAGATGATCGACGAAGAAGAGCCGGCACGGGACGACCCGGAGTCGTCAACTCGCCAAGAAGGAAACCAATGATGAACCCAGCAACTCTCAGGCCAGGGTATTGATGACCCACAAGTATAGGGGATTTATTGTAGTCCTTTCGATAAGTAAGAGCGTCGAACCCAACAAGGAGCAGAAGGAAATGATAAGCGGTTTTCAGCAAGGTATTCTCTGCAAGCACTGAAATTATAGGTAATAGATAGTTTTGTGATAAGATAATTTGTAACGAGCAACAAGTAACAAAAGTAAATAAAGTGCAGCAAGGTGGCCCAATCCTTTTTGTAGCAAAGGACAAGCCTAGACAAACTCTTATATAGAAGAAAGGGCTCCCGAGGACACATGGGAATTATCGTCAAGCTAGTTCTCATCATGTTCATATGATTCGTGTTCGGTACTTTGATAATTTGGTATGTGGGTGGACCGGTGCTTGGGTATTGTCCTTACTTGGAAAAGCATCCCACTTATGATTAACCTCTATTGCAAGCATCCGCAACTACAACAAAAGTATTAAGGTAAACCTAACCATAGCATGAAACGTATGGATCCAAATCAGCCCCTTACGAAGCAATGCATAAACTAGGGTTTAAGCTTCTGTCACTCTAGCAACCCATCATCTACTTATTACTTCCCAACGCCTTCCTCTAGGCCCAAATAATGGTGAAGTGTCATGTAGTCGACGTTCACATAACACCACTAGAGGAGAGACAACATACATCTCATCAAAATATCGAACGAATGCCAAATTCACATGACTACTAATAGTAAGACTTCTCCCATGTACTCAGGAACAAACGTAACTACTCACAAAGCATATTCATGTTCATAATCAGAGGGGTATTAATATGCATATAGGATCTGAACATATGATCTTCCACCAAATAAACCAACTAGCATCAACTACAAGGAGTAATCAACACTACTAGCAACCTACAGGTACCAATCCCAGACTTAGAGACAAGAATTGGATACAAGAGATGAACTAGGGTTTGAGAGGAGATGGTGCTGGTGAAGATGTTGATGGATATTAGCCCCCTCCTGATGAGAGGAGCGTTGGTGATGACGATGGCAATGATTTCCCCCGCCGGGAGGGAAGTTTCCCTGGCAGAACAGCTCCGCCAGAGCCCTAGATTGATTCCGCCAAGGTTCCGCCTCGTGGCGGCAGAGTCTCGTCCCGAAAGCTGGATTATGTTTTTTCCTCATCGAAAGACTCCATATAGAAGAAGATGGGCATCGGAGGGCCACCAGGGGGCCCACGAGGTAGGGGGCGCGCCCAGGGGGGTAGGGCGCCCCCCCCACCCTCGTGGGCAGGGTGTGGCCCCCTCCGGAACTTCTTGCGCTCAGTATTTTTTTTATATTCTGAAAATGACTTCCATGAAGTTTCAGGACTTTTGGAGCTGTGCAGAATAGGTCTCTAATATTTGCTCCTTTTCCAGCCAGAATCCCAGCTGCCGGCATTCTCCCTCTTTATGTAAACCTTGTAAAATAAGAGAGAATAGGCATAAGTATTGTGACATAATGTGTAACAACAGCCCATAATGCAATAAATGTCGATATAAAAACATGATGCAAAATGGACATATCAACTCCCCAAAGCTTAGACCTCGCTTGTCCTCAAGCGAAAGCCGAAATCAAAAAATATGTCCACATGTTTAGAGATAGAGGTGTCGATAAAAATAAAATACGGACATGAGGGCATCATGATCATTCTTAGAACAACAACATATATATATGTTGTCATACGATCTCTTATGCTAAAGTAACAATTCAATCACAATTTCAAGTATGAATCATGAACTTCATTGAAATCTAACAAACTATAATCTCAGTCATTGAAGCAATTGCAGTTTATCATAACATAGGAAAGAGTCAATATAAGAGCTTTTTAGCAAGTCCACATACTCAACTATCATATAGTATTTCACAATTGCTAACACTCACGCAATACTTATGGGTATGGAGTTTTAATCAGACACAGAGAAAGATAGGGGCTTATAGTTTTGCCTCCCAACGTTTTACCTCAAGGGTAATGTCAACAATAATAGTTCATGAAAACTCACATCCAATTAGCCATATATACCAGGATCTTTCCAACATATTGTGCTTGCCAAAAGATAAAATGTAAAAAGGAAAGGTGAGGATCACCATGACTCTTATGTAAGGTGGGAGATAAAAGTAAAAGATAGGCCCTTCGCAGAGGGAAGCAGATGTTGTCATGCGCTTTTATGGTTGGATGCACAAAATCTTAATGCGAAAGAACGTCACTTTATATTGCCACTTGTGATATGGACCTTTATTATGCAGTCCGTCGCTTTTATTTCTTCCATATCACAAGATCATATAAAGCTTATTTTCTTCCACACTAATAAGTCATACATATTTAGAGAGCAATTTTTATTGCTTGCACTGATGACAACTTACTTGAAGGATCTTACTCAATCCATAGGTAGATATGGTGGACTCTCATGGCAAAACTGGGATTAGGGATATTTGGGAGCACAAGTAGTATCTCTACTTGGTGCAAAGAATTGGCTAGCATGAGAGGGAAAGGCAAGCTCAATCATGTTGGATGATCCATGACAATATAATTTATCTCAGATGTAAGAAAACATAACCCATTACGTTGTCTTCCTTGTCCAACGTCAACTCTTCAGCATGTCATATTTTAATGAGTGCTCACAATCATAAAAGATGTCCAAGATAGTGTATTCATATGTGAAGACCTCTCTTTCTTTATAACTTCATATTAATTGCAATGATTACCAAAACTATGTTTGTCAACTCTCAACAACTTTTATTCATCATACTCTTTCTATGTGAGCTCATTACTATTCATAAGACCCATATGGTCTCTTTTATTTTCTTTTTATTCTTTCTCTTTTCTTTTATTCATTCAAGATTATGGCAAAATAATCAAGCCCTTTACTCAACACTAATCTTTATTATATATAGCTCACGGACTCGATTACATAAAAGGATCATAAAGCAAAACTCACAACTAGATCATACTAAAGCTTTTATGCTACTAGATCAAGATATTACCAAAAGGATCAGACTAATTAAGAAAAATGGTAAAGATAGAAGTGATGGTGATACGATACTAGGGCACCTCCCCCAAGCTTGGCAGTTGCCATGGGGGGTGCCCATACCCTTATGATTATGTCTCCTCTGTTGGTGAAGAAGATGGTAGTGATGATGGATAGTCGCACATCGAGCGTAGGAGGTCTTCTAACTTGCGCATAATGCCCTTGAGTGCGATGATATGCTCCTTCAGCAAAATATTTTCACGTGTGAGATACTTGTTTTGTATACGAGCTAACTCAATCATCTTGAAAGCTTCGATCTTAGTTGGGGTAAGAAGATTGTGATCAAGTCGAAGGATGTCTTCTATCGCCGGAACTTGGTCCTTCGTGGCCTTCTTGATCCCTTCATCCTTGTTGATCTCCATGGGTTCTTCTCTCTTCAGCTCTATCTTCATTAGCCAAGCATCGTTGCCCTCATTGTTGGAGGAGGAGGGAGACAACATGATGCTTGGCTTTGACAACCTGGCAAAAAACAGCTCGAAACAAGAATAGAAGATTTTTGCGTGATACGGTGGTCAAAACCTTCGGGAGATTATATAATGAATTTTTACCGACCAAAATACGTATCGTGCAAGAAAACAGAGTCAAGAGAGCACACAAGGTGCCCGCGAGGTAGGGGGCGCGCCCAGGGGGGTAGGGCGCGCCCTCCACCCTCGTGGAGCCCTCGTGTCCTTCCCGGACTGCTTCTTATTTTTCTATTTTTTCTAAATATTCCAAAACGGAGAAAAACTGCCATTAGAACTGTTTTGGAGTCGGTTTACTTACCGTACCACATACCTATTCCTTTTCGGAGTCTGAAACGTTCCGGAAAGTGTCCCTTATGTATTCCTCTGGGGTTACGGTTTCAATAACATTGGTTTCAACATTTATAGGATTACCTGAGATATAATATTTGATTCTTTGACCGTTCACCACCTTCGGATTTGTGCCTTCGAAGTTGTTTATTTTTATGGCACCGGAACAATAGACCTCCTCGATAACATAAGGACCCTCTCACTGCAAAAAATCTTAAACAAGAGTTGTATAGCAATACATAATCACCTACATTAAACTCACGCTTTTGTATCCTTTTGTCATGCCATCTTTTAACTTTTTCTTTAAACAATTTGGCATTCTCATAGGCTTGGGTTCTCCATTCATCAAGTGAGCTAATGTCAAATAACCTTTTCTCACCGGCAAGTTTAAAATCATAATTGAGCTCTTTAATAGCCCAATAAGCGTTATGTTCTAGTTCAGAGGTAAGTGACATGCTTTTCCATAAACCATTTTATACGGAGACATACCCATAGGATTTTTATATGCAGTTCTATAGGCCCATAATGCATCATCAAGTTTCTTGGACCAATTCTTTCTAGATCTATTAAAAGTCTTTTACAAAATTAATTTGAGTTCTCTATTACTCAATTCTACTTGACCACTAGATTGTGGGTGATAAGGAGATGCAATTCTATGATTAACATCATACTTAGCAAGCATTTTACGGAAAGCACCATGACTAAAGTGTGAACCACCATCAGTCATTAAATATCTAGGGACTCCAAACCTCAGAAAAAATAACTTCTTTAAGCATCTTAATAGAGGTGTTATGATCAGCACTACTAGTTGGAATAGCTTCTGCCCACTTAGTAACGTAATCAACATCAACTAAAATATGTGTATATCCATTAGAGGCAAGAAAAGGTCCCATATATCAAAGCCCCAAACATCAAATGGTTCAATAACAAGTGAATAATTCATAGGAATTTCTTGACATCTACTAATATTACCAATTCTTTGACATTCATCACAAGATAAGACAAACTTACGGGCATCCTTGAAGAGAGTAGGCCAATAAAAACAGGATTGCAATACCTTGTGTGCAGTTCTATCTCCAGCGTGGTGTCCTCCATAAGCTTCGGAGTGACACTTATGTAGGATTTGTTCCCGTTCATGCTCAGGTACACAACGTCTAATAACAGCATCTACTCCTTCTTTATAAAGATGCGGATCATCCCAAAAGTAATGTCTTAAATCATAGAAAACCTTTTTATTTTGCTGGTATGTGAAACTAGGTGGTATAAATTTAGCAACAATGTAATTAGCATAATCAGCATACCATGGAGCAGTATGAGAAGCATTTATGGAATTTAATTGTTCATCAGGAAAGCTATCATCAATAGGTAGTGGGTCATCAAGAACATTTTCTAACCTAGACAAGTTGTCTGAGACGGGGTTCTCAGCTCCCTTTCTATCAATAATATGCAAATCAAATTCTTGTAGTAAGAGAACCCATCTAATAAGTCTAGGTTTAGCATCTTTCTTTTCCATAAGATATTTAAGATCAGCATGATCAGTGTGAATAGTTACTTTAGAATCAACAATATAAGGTCTGAACTTATCACAAGCAAATACAACTGCTAGGAATTCCTTTTAAGTAGTCACATAGTTTCTCTGGGCATTGTCTAGAGTTTTACTAGCATATTGAATAACATTTAATTTCTTATCAACTCTTTTCCCTAGAACAGCACCTACAGCATAATCACTAGCATCACACATAATTTCAAAAGGTAAATTCCAATCAGGTGGCTGAACAATAGGTGCAGAGATCAATGCTTTCTTAAGTATTTCAAACGCTTCTACACAATCATCATCAAAGACGAATGGTATATCTTTTTGTAATAAAATAGTCAGAGGCCGAGAAATTTTTGAGAAGTCCTTAATGAACCTCCTATAAAAGCCGGCAAGACCAAGGAAACTTCTTATACCTTTGATGTCCTTGGGACACGACATCTTTTCAATAGCATCAACTTTAGCTTTATCAATTTCAATGCCTCTTTTAGAAATTTTATGCCCCAAGAAAATACCTGCATTAACCATAAAGTGGCACTTCTCCCAATTCAAGACAAGGTTAGTTTCTTCGCATCTCTGCAAAACTCGATCAAGGTTGCTCAAGCAATCATCAAAAGAGGATCCAGAAACGGAGAAATCATCCATGAATACCTCACATATCTTTTCACAAAAAATAGAAAATATAGCCATCATGCATCTTCGAAAGGTAGCAGGTGCATTACATAAACCAAAAGGCATACATGTATAAACAAAATTACCAAAAGGGCAAGTAAAAGTGGTCTTAGTTTGATCATCAGCTAAGACAGGTATTTGAGAGAAACCAGAATAACCATCTAGAAAGCAAAAATGTGTATGTTTGGATAATCTTTCTAGCATTTGATCAATAAAAGGTAAGGGGTAATGATCTTTTTTAGTAGCCTTATTTAATTTGCGGAAATCAATTACCATCCTATAACCTATAATAATTATTTGCGGAATCAATTCATCTTTATCATTAGGAACGACATTAATACCTCCCTTCTTAGGAACACAATGGACAGGACTTACCCACTGACTATCAGCAACGGGATAAATTATACCTGCCTCAAGGAGCTTTAGTATTTCTTTTCTTACCACTTATTTCATCTTAGGATTCAATCGTCGTTGGTGATAAATAACTGGTTTGGCATCTTTTTCCAAATTTATTTTGTGTTGACATAGAGTGGGACTAATGCCCTTAAGATCATCAAGAGTATATCCAATAGCAGCACGATGCTTCTTCAGAGTTTTCAATAATTTTTCTTCCTCCTTCTCTGAAAGGTTAGCACAAATAATAACAGGATATATCTTCTTTTCATCAAGATAAGCATATTTAAGAGCATCACGCAATGGTTTAAGCTCAAACACGGGATCACCCTTGGTTGGAGGAGGATCCCCTAAGATTTCAACAGGCAAGTTGTGTTTCATAATAGGTCCCTGTTTAAAGAACACTTCATCTATTTCCCTTCTTTCATTCATATACATATCATTTTCATGGTCTAGCAAATATTGTTCTAAAGGATCACTAGGAGGTACGGCAATAGAAGCAAGACCAATAATTTCATCTTTACTAGGCAATTCTTCTTCACGGTGTTGTCTATGAAATTTAGAAAAGTTGAACTCATGAGACATATCACCTAAACCAATAGTAATAACATCCTTTTTGCAGTCTATCCTAGCATTAACAGTGTTTAAGAAGGGTCTACCAAATATAATGGGACAAAAGCTATCTTGTGGGGAACCAAGAACAAGAAAATCAGTAGGATATTTAGTATTCCCACACAACACTTCAACATCTCTAACAATTCCCATTGGTGAAATAGTATCTCTATTTGCAAGTTTAATGGTCACATCAATTTCTTCTAACTCAGCAGGTGCAATATCATGCATTATTTCTTTGTGTAAGTCAATAGGTATTGCACTAGCACTAGCACCCATATCACAAAAGCCATGATAACAATGATCTCCTATTTTAACAGAAATAACAGGCATGCCTACCACAGGTCTATATTTATCTTTAGCACAAGGTTTAGCAATTCTAGAAGTTTCATCACAGAAATAAATAACATGCCCATCAATATTATCAGCTAAGAGATCTTTAAGAATAGTAATATTAGGTTCAAATTTAACTTGCTCGGGAGGTGTATAGGTTCTAATATTGCTTTTACGAACCACGGTTGAAGCTTTAGCATGATCTTTTATCCTAACAGGAAAAGGTGGTTTCTCAACATAAGCAGTAGGAACAATAGGATCATTATAAGTGATAGTCTTTTCTTCAACTTTAATAGGTGCAACTACTTTTACTTCAATGGGAGGATTATATTTAAACCACTTCTCCTTAGGGAGATCAACATGAGTAGCAAAAGATTCACAGAAAGAAGCTACTATCTCAGAGTCAAGTCCATATTTAGTGCTAAATTTACGGAAAACACTGGCATCCATAAAAGATTTAACACAATCAAACTTAGGTGTCATACCTGACTCCTTACCTTCGTCGAGATCCCAATCTTCAAAGTTGCGTTTAATTCTTTCCAATAAATCCCATTTGAATTCAATAGTCTTCATCATAAAAGAGCCAGCACAAGAAGTATCGAGCATGGTGCGATTGTTATCAGAGAGCCGAGCATAATTTTTTGGATAATCATTTCTCTTGAGAGCTCATGATTGGGGCATGAATATAACATTGATTTAAGTCTCCCCCAAGCTTGAGCGATGCTTTCTCCTTCACGAGGCCAAAAATTATATATATAATTATGATCTATGCATAGGATAAAACTTCTGATGAAATTCCAATTTCAATCGTTTGTAGTTCCATGATCACATATCATCACATAGCCTATACCATGTCAATGCATCTCCCTCCAAAGATAAAGGGAATACCTTCTTCTTGATAACATCATCGGGCATACCTGCAAGCTTAAATAATCCACAAACTTCATCCACATATATTAGGTGCTCATCAAGATGTAATGTTCCATCTCCTGGCAAAAGGATTAGCTAGCAGTCTTTCTATCATACCCGAAGGAATTTCAAAGTAGACATTTTCATTTTCAGTAGGTTCAGTAGGTTTAATAGGTTGAGGAGCAACTCTTTGCTCTACTGGTCGGGGTGAAGATACCCCGAACAAGCCCCTTAGAGGATTACTTTCCATAGTAACAAGTGACAGTAAATTTCAGCACACTATATAAATTTTTCCTTACCAAATTCCACCTACCAAAGGTGCTTCACTCCCCGGAAACGGCGCCAGAAAAGAGTCTTGATGACCCACAAGTATAGGGGATCTATCGTAGTCCTTTCGATAAGTAAGAGTGTCGAACCCAACGAGGAGCAGAAGGAAATGATAAGCGGTTTTCAGCAAGGTATTCTCTGCAAGCATTGAAATTATAGGTAATAGATAGTTTTGTGATAAGATAATTTGTAACGAGCAACAAGTAACAAAAGTAAATAAAGTGCAGCAAGGTGGCCCAATCCTTTTTGTAGCAAAGGACAAGCCTGGACAAACTCTTATATAGAGAAAAGCGCTCCCGAGGACACATGGGAATTATCGTTAAGCTAGGTTTCATCACGATCATATGATTCGCGTTCGATACTTTGATAATTTGGTATGTGGGTGGACCGGTTCTTGGGTACTGTCCTTACTTGGACAAGAATCCCACTTATGATTAACCTCTATTGCAAGCATCAGCAACTACAACAAAAGTATAAGGTAAACCTAACCATAGCATGAAACATATGGATCCAAATCAGCCCCTTACGAAGCAACGCATAAACTAGGGTTTAAGCTTCTGTCACTCTAGCAACCCATCATCTACTTATTACTTCCCAATGCCTTCCTCTAGGCCCAAATAATGGTGAAGTATCATGTAGTCGAAGTTCACATAACACCACTAGAGGAGAGACAACATACATCGCATCAAAATATCGAACGAATACCAAATTCACATGACTACTAATAGCAAGACTTCTCCCATGTCCTCGGGAACAAACGTAACTACTCACAAAGCATCTTCATGTTCATAATCAGAGGGGTATTAATATGCATATAGGATATAAACATATGATCTTCCACCAAATAAACCAACTAGCATCAACTACAAGGAGTAATTAACACTACTAGCAACCCACAAGTACCAATCCCGGACTTAGAGACAAGAATTGGATACAAGAGATGAACTAGGGTTTGAGAGGAGATGGTGCTGGTGAAGATGTTGATGGATATTGACCCCTCCCGATGAGAGTATCATTGGTGATGACGATGGCGATGATTTCCCCCTCCGTGAGGGAAGTTTCCCCGGCAGAACAACTCCGCCGGAGCCCTAGATTGATTCCGCCGAGGTTCCGCCTCGTGGCGGCGGAGTCTTGTCCCGAAAGTTGGCTTATGATTTTTTTTCCTCATCAAAAGACTCTGTATAGAAGAAGATGGGCATCGAAGGTCCACCAGGGGGCCCACGAGGTAGGGGCGCGCCCAAGGGGGTAGGGCGCGCCCCCCACCCTCGTGGGCAGGGTGTCGCCCCCCTCCGGAACTTATTGCACTCAGTATTTTTTATATATTCTGAAAATGACTTCCGTGAGGTTTCAGGACTTTTGGAGCTGTGCAGAATAGGTCTCTAATATTTGCTCCTTTTCCAGCCCAGAATCCCAGCTGCCGGCATTCTCCCTCTTTATGTAAACCTTGTAAAATAAGATAGAATAGGCATAAGTATTGTGACATAATGTGTAATAACAGCCCATACTGCAATAAATATCGATATAAAAACATGATGCAAAATGGGCGTATCAGGTATAAGAGTGCCCTTTCAAAAAATACTTTGCTTCAAACTTGTGGGATCATGATGGTCATGTAATAGGCTAGGTTAAAACAATGATTCGCCATGTCATACCTTCGTGCATGTTGATCATAACTTTTGAAACATCAGTTTTAATCTTTTATGATGGGCTTGATCTTACTCATTCATACGAACCGTAGCAGCACTCTTACTTGTGTGTAAAACTTTACATGCCCAGCCAAAAGAGGTTAAGCATATGCCCTGGCGACTTAAGGTCAGAAACCAGGCCAGGTGACAACCCAAAACATACATAGCCTAAGTGACTATAGAATAATCAAGGCCAGTCAAGATGACTTAAAGTCAAAAAATTAGGACAGGTTACCAAACCTCGAATATTCATATAACAATTGAAAACATACATGTAGATTTGGATCATATTGATGACTTAAACAGTAATCTCTAGATCGGGTGACAACCCAAAGTGTTGTAATCACATCATCTCAATTGTTCAAGTGAAAATAGACTGGTGACTCAAAGTCGATAGCCAGTGCAAGTTACCAAACCCGAAATACTCAAACATGAGTCATACAACCAGAGCTTTATAACCAGAATTGTAAAAAATCACTTTAACAGAAAAATCTTTAGGAGAAACAAATCCGAAGGATTCAAAAGAGAAAATTTTAAAAATCTCAAATGATTGTCTGGCTGGCTTACCAAAGCACGACCGAACAAATTGGCTCACAGGGCCATCTTCTTTCAAAGGCCGCAGAACCATTGAGTTAATCCTAGCTCATTGTAAGCCAGCTCTCACATGACACAAGCCACTGTTTTAACCTTAACGAGTTCAGGGTCTTGAAAAAGATTGACTGTTAAGAGCTTGGCAGGTCACCTGGTGGAGTAGAAAGTTGCAAACAGGAAGGATAACTCATAATTTGGTGTCCACGCGTGGTCAAGAGGGTATGAAAGCCCCCAAGTGACCTTATGACCAAATAATAAAGACTCAGATACACATAAATTTAATGACAAAGGCCTTGAGTTATCAGGGATGTCGGCTTTATTATATTGAGCATAAAATATATACACTAAAAAATGTATGTATAAAGACGAGAGCCAGTGGCTCAGGTGTAATAAGGCCAAAGATGAGCAATATTCCAGGGCCAGTGGGTCTCCTCCTTCGACTTACGTGAATCCTTGTGTTCTCGTATATCAATGAGGTAATTCAGGTTCTTCCTGACCACAAAGGGTCCTTCCCACGGTGGGGATAACTTGTGCATATCTATTTGATCTTGGATCAGCCGGAGCACCAAGTCGCCTTCTTGAAACGCCCGGGTCTTAACTCTGCGGCTATGATAGCGACGCATGCCTTGTTGATATATCACCGAACAAGCCGCCGCTAGGTCATGCTCCTCATTCAAAGCATCGAGTGTGTTCTGACATGCTATTTCATTATCAGCTTCAACATAAGCCGCCACACGAGGCGAGTCATGACGGATATCACTTGGAAGAATTGCATCTGCACCAAAAACCATGAAGAAATGCATATAGCCTGTTGACCTGTTGGGGGTGGTATTGATACTCTAGAGTAACGAAGGTAACTCCTCAACCCAACAACCCGGCGTTTGCTTCAAAGGAACCATAATCCAGGGTTTTATACCTCTTAAAATTTCTTGGTTAGCCCTCCCAGCTTGACCATTAGACTACGGATGAGCCACAGAAGAAACATCAAGATGAATATGCTCTCGTTGACAGAACTCCTTCATAGCACCCTTAGAAAAATTATTGCCATTATCAGTAATGATACTATGAGGGTAACCAAAACAGAAGAGCAGCTTTTTAAAAACTGGATTTGTAGTCGCTGCATCACACTTGTTGACCGGATCTACTTCAACCCACTTGGTAAATTTATCAAACCGCCACCAAGAGGTGGGTTTTCTTATCTTTAGACCTCTTGAAACGTCCAACCATATCAAGCCCCCGGACTGCAAACATCCAAGTGATTGGAATCATCCTCAACTCTTGAGCCGGCACATGAGCCCGCTGAGAAAAATTCTGACAGCCATCACATTTACTGACGATATCCTTTGCATCGGCATGAGCCATCAACCAATAAAACCCATGACGAAAAGCTTTGACCACTAAATATTTTGAGCCAGCATGATGACCACAATCGCCTTCATGAATCTCACACAAGATCTCATGGCCCTCTTCAGGAGAAACATAACATTGGAACACATCTGTTACGCTACATCAATGTAACTCGCCATTGACAATAGTCATAGACTTAGACCGCCGGGTTATCTGCCTTGCCAAAGTTTCATCCTCAGGTAACTCGCCCTGGGTCATATAAGCAAAGTAGGGAAGTGTCCAATCAGGAATAGCATGGAGAGCTGCAACCAACTGCGCCTCCGGGTCAGGGATAGTAAGATCCTCTTCTAATGGTACCTTGACTGAAGCATTATGCAATACATCAAGAAACACATTAGGGGGTACCGGCTTACGTTGAGACCCCAGCCGGCTCAAGGGATCAGCCACCTCATTTTTCCTTCGATGAAGGTGCTCCACCTGATAACCCTTGAAATGACCAGCAGTATTATCAACCGCCCGATGATAAGCTGCCATGAACGGGTCTTTGGAATCCCATGTACCTGAAACTTGCTGATCCACAAGGTCTGAGTCACCAAGACACCTGACCCGACTCAAATTCATCTCTTTGGCCATGCGAAGGTCATGGAGTAAAGCCTCATATTTAGCTGCATTGTTAGTACAAGGAAACATTAGCCTCAAAACATAGCAAAACTTGTCACCTCGTGGGGAAGTCAATATGACCCCAGCCCCGAGCCTTCTAGCTGCCTGGAGCCATCAAAGTGAATTCTCCAATATGTGTTATCAGGCCTCTCCTCAGGTGTCTGCAACTCTGTCCAATCATTGATGAAATCCACCAGAGCCTGAGATTTGATAATTGTTCTTGGCACATATTTCAAACCATGAGGCCCGAGCTCTATTGCCCACTTAGCAACCCGGCCTGTGGCCTCCCTATTTTGAATAATGTCCCCTAACAGGGCAGAGCTAGCCACAGTAATAGGATGACCAAGAAAATAATGTTTCATCTTGCGACTCGCCATGAACACTCCATATACCAATTTTTGCTAATGTGGGTATCAATTTTTGGACTCAATCAACACCTCACTAACATAAGAAGCCGGCCTCTAGACTAGGTACTCCTTACCCATCTCCTTGAGCTCCACCAGAATCGCCACACTGACAGCCTTACTGTTAGCCGCCACATACAGGAGCAAGGGTTCTTTCTCAATGGGAGCCGCAAGAATGGGCGATTCGGCTAATTGCTTTTTGAGCTCCTCAAATGCCTTATCAGCCGCATCACTCTAGACAAAATGATCTATTTTCTTCATCATCAGGTATAAAGGAATCACATTCTCGCCCAGGCGGCTTATGAACCGGCTCAAGGCTGCAATGCGACCCGCTAGGCGCTGGACGTCATTAACACACGCCGGCTTAGCCAATGAAGTAATAGCCTTAATTTTCTCTGGGTTAGCTTCAATACCTCCCTCTAAGACTAGAAACCCCAAGAGCTTGCCTACAGGTACACCAAAAACACACTTGTTCGGGTTAAGCATCATCTTATAGACCCAGAGATTATCAAAAGTCTCCCTTAGATCATCCAAGAGCATCTCCTTTTTCCTAGATTTAACCACAATATCATCCACATAAGCATGTACATTACGCCTAATTTGATTGTGAAAACAATTCTGAACACAATGTTGATAAGTCGCCTGGGCGCTCTTGAGCCCAAAAGGCATAGAAACATAGCATAAAGCTCCAAAAGGTGTGGTGAAAGTCGTCTTCTCCTGGTCTTTAACTTCCATTTTGATCTGATGATAACCGGAATAAATGTCAAGGAAACATAAGCTCTTGCAACCTATCATAGCATCAATAATCTAGTCAACACAGGGGAGAGCAAATGGATCAGCTGGACAAGCCTTGTTAAGATAAGTGTAATCAATACACATGCGTCGGGTGCCATTTTTATTAAGTATGAACACCGGGTTAGCCAACCACTCAGGGTGAAAGACTTCAATGATGAACCCAGCTACCAAGAGCCGGGCCACCTCTTCTCCAATAGCCTTACGCCGCTCTTCACTGAAATGACGAACAAACTGCTTGACCAGGTTAAATTTAGGATCCACATTAAGAGTGAGCTTAGCAAATCCTCTCGGTACACCCAGAATGTTAGAAGGTTTCCATGCAAAGATGTACCAATTCTCACGGATGAACTCGATGAGCGTGCTTTCCTATTTAGGATCCACATTAGCCCCTATTGTGAACTGCTGAGATGAGTCACCAGGGACAAAGTCACCTTGCTTAGTATCATCAGCCAACTTAAACTTCAACAGAGGGTCTTGCTCCATGGTGGGCTTCTTCAAAGGGGTCATATCAGCCGGGTCAACATTATCCTTATAAAACTTAACCTCCTCAGTAGCACAGGCTGATTCAGCATAGGCAGCATCTCTTGCTTCACATTCCAATGCAATTCTTCGATCACCATGGCTATAATCGTGCCCTTACGCCTTGGCATTTTAAGCTGCAAATAGACATAACAAGGCCGCGCCATAAACTTGGCGTAAGCCGGCCGTCCAAACAAGGCATGATAAGGGCTCTTGATTTTAACCACTTCAAACCATAACATCTCTGCTCTGTAATCATAGTCATTGCCGAAAACCACTTCCAAGGCAATCTTCCCCACCAAGTATGCCGACTTACCAGGGACCACACCATGAAAAACTGTAGAGGATTGCTTAAGCTCCGTATCAGTTAAATTCATCCAGCGAAAATTATCATAATAAAGGATATTGATACTACTGTCACCGTCCATGAGCACCTTAGTAAATTTATAACCCCCAACCCGAGGGGCTACCACCAACGCTAGTTGACCCAGATTGTCAACCCGAGGCGGGTGATCCACTCGACTCCATGTATTGGCTACTCTGACCATCGGAAGTATTGAGGTACCACCGGCTCAATTGCACTGACTGCACACTTATGAACCTTATGATCTCTCTTGCAAAGACTTGTGGTGAAAACATGATACTGGTCACCGTTAAGCTGCTTTGGATTATTTTGGTATCCTAACTGATGTTGTTGGTTACCCTGACCAGACTGTTGGTTATAACCACCCTGGTTGCCTTGTCCTTGATATCCATAAGTTGAGCCGCCACCACCAAAACCGGGCCCCTATGAGCCGGATCCTGACCCACCAGGCGGGCCATTATTGTTGCCATAATTCCGAATGAAGTTTAAATTCTTGTACTCTCTCATAATGAAACAACCCTTCCAAGCGTGAGCCGCTGGTTTATTGGGCATACTATGTTTTGGGGAAGGTTCGTTCATCATCACCTCAAGATTGAACCTCGGTCCTCCAAAGGCATGCTTACCATTGCCATTACGGCGCTGGTTTTTGTATCCAGTGTTGGTGTTAGCTACCAGATCTGACCCGCCATCAGGTTGTCCGCGCTTACCACCGTTACCCTGGTTATGACCATTATGCCCTGTCACGTTCTATTGCAGACCCTTACCATTACCACCCTTCTTTCCCTTGGTGGATTTTTCATCATCAGATCCAGGATCTTTGGTAGTGTCAGAGTCGGCATATTTGATGAGAGCCGCCATGAGCTCCCCCATGTCACTACAGTGATGCTTAAGCCGCCCAAGCTTCTGCTTGAGGGGGGTAAAGTGACAATTCTTCTCTAGAATCAGAACAGTAGAGCCTGTCGCAATGCTATCCGATGATTGGATAATAGCTGAGACGCGGCGAACACAATGGTGGGCCGACTCATCCTCCCGCTACACGTAGTTGTCTAGGTCAATAATCGACAGAGCCTGCTTACACGTTCCCTTAAAGTTCTGAATGAAGTGCGCCTTCAACTCAGCCCATGAATTGATGGAATTGACAGGTAATCCTTTCAACTTGAGTTGGTCCATCAAACATCATGGTGAAGTACTTGGCACATACAACATAATTAACATCTAGCATCTCCATAGCTAGTCCATAGCTTTCAATCCAAGCCCCGGGTGGAAGATCACCTGTGTAGTTAGGCACCTTACGAGGACCCTTAAAATCCTTGGGAAAACGTTCATTGCATATTTGTTATGGTAAATATTAACATATACAATAACAAATAAATACCATTAGATTCATTATTGAATGTACTTTCACATCATACATATTTGTTATGGTAAATATTTATATTTTTCTATAAACTTGGTCAAACTTTAGGAAGTTTGACTTCGGTCAAACCTAATATGCAGAGTTTACTACTACTACTCGCTAGTTGCTTAGCCGAATCACTCAACACGCCACACGGGGAGTCCAGTGTCACAAAATTTTGAGCTCGGCGGGAAAATCTCCCGCGACCCTGATTCGAGCAGTGGGAAGTTACCATCATAGCCTTCGGAACAGGCCTACGGATGACGCTTGGTAGGGGGCTGTTTTCGTAACTTCAGGTTCACCCTACCCAGCCAACCCCACCCCGGCACCCAGAGTAGTACACCTGAATACTCCCCATTTTCTATCCCCACCGCAAAATAGACTTCTCCATGGCACCGCAGCCTTCGTGCTCCTCCCCTTTACATAGGCGCACTCGACCATTGCAGCGCATCTGCCTCATCGACGACTTTGTATGCCACACTGGAGACGGTCCACCGTCGTCATCATACACGGAGCCTCTTCCCCGGCATCGTCTTCCACGGTCTCGGGTCTGCTTCCCGGAAGCCGACGCCAAGCGTAGAAGTACCACCATCATGGACAATGAACTGACTCCCGTTGCCGACCATGACTCATAGAGGCCGCCGCGACCATCGTTCTCCTCCTCGATTGGTAATGTGTGTATTGAATCACTTAGCAGTACATGTGCGGTTCCAATTTTGTTCCTACCTACCCTTCAAATTTCCTGGGTGCTATTGTTCCCGTAAAAGTAATTGGTTATAGCCTCCATTGTCCAATAGAATATCAGCTTGTAATTGTGCGTCGCTCCTGTATCGTGCTGTGCTTGGCTAGGTTTTTCATCTGCAACCAGTAGTGTGGCAAATGATGGAAAGGTTTTTAGAACTAGCAAGATGCCCATGTGTTGCACGCATCAAGATGCATTTGTATGAGTAGTTTATCTTTTGGGAGAAAAGGATGAATGAGGAAAGGCCTTATTTGCAAATATGGAGAGGGGTATGGGTATCTTTTTGCAAAATTCCCATTTGTTTCCTTCCTATCTGTCAGATATAAATCAGACGGCCTATATTGCAAGAAAAAAAGTATAGAGAAAAAAAGTAGACAGTAAAGGAAGTAGAGATAAATATAAAATATAAAATATAAAATAAATATAACAATAGACAAGAGAGTAGAGATAGCATGTTGAGATTTTTAAAGCGCCGTGCGTTGCGATTCTGTTGGAGATGCTCTAACATGGTAGACGAGTGCTTTAATGTTGCCCATAAGATGCACGAGTATTACTAGTACTATATTTTTCTTCCCATGTTGAGATTTTAAAACCACGAGTGTGAACATGCAGAGGAGCAATGAAGACCAAACACGGGATATTCAGGACATCTTCAAGGAGCATGGCAAGTTAAAGAGGAGCTGCACCGAACCTGTAAGACGATCTTTGGTAAGTAACACCCTTTCAATTACTTTCGTGTAGCCTCGTGTTCTTCGATGTGTATATGTTGTAGTTTCTGTTTCTCTTAAGCGTGGTGTTCTTCGATGTGTAATAAGAAGAGTCTTAATCGTCCTAATGCTTTCGTTTTTAGCTTGATGTAGGAAGTGGGTGTTCTCACCTTGTAGTATGTTTTTATTTTATTTTTTCCTTTTGAATTCACTTCTCCGAGTTCTGTTTATCTGGCTTCTACTAAATGGATCTGGGTTGCTCTGAGTATTGATCTAAAAAGAAGTAACTTCATGTCAGGATGCAGTTCCTGCGAGGAGGGAAGTATGGTCAACCTCGAGATCATGTTTCCAAAATGAGGCTGGATTACACACAAGGTGCCAGTTCCCTAATGATGCTAGATTAGACACAAGGTGCAAATTCCCAGATGATGCTGGATTACACACAAGCCAGGTGGAGTCGTCAGCTGTTCGTGTCCTCGTGGCATTAGTAAAGGCTGAAAGAAAGCGTGCAGCAGCCCTTGAGAATGTAGCTGAGTTCCTGAAGAAGCGAAAAGAGCAATCAGATGCTCTCTTCACCCAAGCCAAAGAAGAGATGGAAGAAGCCAGAAATAAGCTAGCAGAGGCAGAGCAGGCTAGGCGTCTCCTGCTATCTAAAACTGTTGTCAATACAAAATTTCCTTCATAATAGCTAGGTTCAAATGTTTATCCAGTCAGCATGCCTGTTGTGATGTCAGTGCATCTACTGATGTGGCACAAAATGTATTTTTTTGGGTCATGTAATAACAGCAATTACTTTCCAAACAATAACAGACGAAGCATTGGACATGGTATATTTCACGCGCAAGCCCGACATTCCAAGTTCAACTTCCACATCAAACTCATGTTCACAGATATCTGCACATTCATACATAATGTCCACAACCATGATTCACTTCAAAACCAAAAAAATGTGAGGAGAGTTATAAATAAAGAAAATCCTCTACTAGTTCCTCCTACCAGTGCGAGCACAACAAGTCAAGACCATGCGTAAATTAATTATATTTTAGTCATTTTTTGTGTTCTAAAATGCCTGCCGGCTCGCGGAAGGACGTGTTGCCGGCACACGCGTGAATTCAATGAAGGAAGGCGGGGCAGTCTTAAGCTGGTTGCACGCGGGCACGCGGCGAGGAGGCATGCTCGACCGGGCCTGCAGCGAGTGCGGCCCTCTTGGCCGGCATGCTGGTTCAATGCCTGCGCTATGAGAGGTCGCGTCCGTGTTAGAGCAATTACGCGGCGAGGAGGCGTGCTCGGCTGACTATTCCTACAAAGGTGCTCCACCACGTACCCGGTACCCGCGAATGCAGCAATCGTGCACCTAGGGTTTTAGGGTTTATTTGTTAACGTCGCCTTTACGTAACACTCATGTGTGCGAGACAGCGAGAGGCCGACTGCGTGTGTGCGCCTCTTCTCTTAGTATATGTACTCCACCGTTTGTCTGGTGTCCAAAAAATTATAATAACTACTAGCAATGTGCCAATGCGTTGCCACACGATCAAAGTAGATTAATACATATTCACCGATTCGATAGAAAAAAAAGTCTAGTTTTGAAATGCGTATATCGCTAAAAATATGTTATGTTTCACTCAAAATATATTCCTTTGGCGGTTTTGATGAGATAAGGGAGGAATGTTGTTGGTTTCAAGATTCGAGAAGTGGTATATGTCTAATTTCTACTCTTACTAGCAAGATGCCCGTGCGTTGCACGGAACATCAAGATCTTGTGGGAGAAAAGGATGAACGAGGGAAGGCCTTATCTGCAAATGTGGTGAAGAGTGCGGGTAAATTGCCATATTTTCCTTCCTATCCGTCAGATATAAATCGGACGACCTACATTGCAGGATGGCAGGCCCACCATCATCACCAACTCTATTTTTTATCCCTACTCTTATAAAAAGCATTGTTGGTGATGATCATGTGCCTGCCATCCTGTAATATAGGCCGTCCGATCTATATCTGACGGATAGGAAGGAAACTATGGCAATTTTGCAAAAAGATACCCACACCCCTCTCCACATTTGCAAATAAGGCCTTCCCTCGTTCATCCTTTTCCCCCACAAGATAAACTACTCATACAAATGCATCTTGATGTTCCGTGCAACGCATGGGCATCTTGATAGTTGTTGCAAAAAGCCCATGTGTGTGTGAGAGAGAGGGAGAGTGGAGGAGGACGGAGTGCATGTGTGACAAAGACACAAGGAGTGTGTGTGTGTGATAGGTATCAGCTTAAAATGAGGCGATAGTGTGTGTGTGCACGACCGAGAGGGCGTGTCTCAAGAAGGGAAGAAAAATCTACATAGATACAAGGAGCGGGAGAGAGACATGTATGCGATGGTGGAAGCATGAGTGTGCGGGTGTATAAACCTATCTAGAGGCTAGCTAGTCGATAAATGTTTGTGAGAGAAATACAAGTCGGGGTGCGAAAGCGAGAGTTTTATGTGTGAGAGAGAGAGACGGTAGTCGGGAAGGGGAGTGGAAGCAGGAGTTGTGTGTGTGTGTGAGAGAGAGAGGGGACAGTAGTCGGGGTTGTCTGATCGGTAAACAAATGAATAATGTCAGTCTGGGATGGAGACAAAAAGGAGACCGCAACAAATGTTGTGTCTACAGGAGAGAGAGAGAGTAATTTTAGTGGTATGAGTCATATGTAGAGACATATAGGGTGTGTGAGAGAATCCCATAGAGAGAAAGACAAAGTGAAAGACGAGTGGAGACTGTGTGTGTGGCAGTGATAAAGAAAGCTTAGGTACCGAGTGATACCAGAGAACAGTAGAGACATGAGAGATAATGAAAACCGTGTCATGTATAATGATTGGGAGAGTGTGACACTTCTCAAGGGAGACGTCGAGAGACCATGTTTGCGAGGATAGGAGAAACATGAAGTGAGCGTGCGGGTGAGCCGGAGAAAAGAGAGTGATAGCTACCTGAAGGAGCATGCATGCAAGGGAGATGGGCGTGAAAGGAGTGAACAAAAAAGGGATTCAAATATTTGAATTCGAGATGATGATACATGTAATCCATACTCGAACCAAAATTGATCTATCAAACATGCATACTCATATGAATTCACGCACATCTATGTTATTTAATATGTAGATATTACTGATCCATACATGTTAGTAGAACATAATTTGGTTAAAAAAAATTGAATTCAACCGTAAGATTTCGAGATTGTTGTATTTGTAAATCATATTATACATATAAAGGAGCAAAATTCTTTGTTGTGCTTTCGAAAGTATATATAAAAAATGATGTATATAGAATGTAATTCCAATTGAAAATGGATCCCGCCCGAAAAAAATATAGAATACAAACGGAATTCGAATTGAGTTGGCACGGTAAACGTGCACTCTGCAAAATTTGAATGAAGCGGGGAAAGTCACAGTAACCGCCCGAAACCAAAATCTGCGAGATGGAAATCACTACTACCTATCCCTGCCACGCAAAGCCTATCTGCTGGATTTCTATAGGTTTCGATAGGGGTAGGTTTGTAATTTCACCCAAACGTGACGTAACCGCCTCTCACCCGGATTCATACATGGTGGGCGCCAAAACACAGTGTGTCCTTGGCCGAATCGACTCCCTCCCCGATTCATATTCATACATGGTGGGTGCCAAAAACAAACTCTCGTCGGCAAATATTCGGTGTATGCGAGATTGCCATCCTATCCCCAACCGACTAATGTTGTTGTGGTGTAGTAGAAATTTGAAACGGGGGCTAAGTTTGTAAATTTCCTCGCATTTGAGACAAGCGCGCCCTGAATACATGGTTCCCCCCTTCCTCTCTACCTCCCTTTTCCCCATTCGTACTCCGTGGGCGCCAAAACACCCTCTCCACCCCACCCTCCTCCGTCCGCCACCGTCCGCCACCCCATCCACCGCCGTCCTCCTCCACCATGCCGGAGCTGATACACCGACGCCGCCGTCCATTACAAGAGATTGACCTCTCTCATCCACGGCTTCGGACCGGGATCCTTGCATCCCGTCCTCTCGCTTCATCCCCGCCGTCGTCCACCTTGTCGGCGCTGCTCCTACGACCGTCTCGTCCACCACGCCCCGCCGCCACCGTCTACCCTCCTAGATCTGCTTCCACGCCACCGACAGCCATCACTACCACAGCACCGTCAAATTCTCAGCAGATGCGTACATGGCGCCGCACCAGAGGCGGTACTCTTTCATATCTGCTCAACTTATTTATCGCAGCAAGAAAATAGATCGCCACTACTTTACTCTGATTTCTTGTCTTGGTTGCTAAGTTGCCTTTGTCCGGTTTGCACCTTCAGATCCGCCATGGCACGCTCAACACTATACTCCCAATGCTTATGGTTTTCCCCTTTTATATTCCACACTAGTTAAATCATAGTAGACTAAATTTCAAAATTGGGTCAGTCGATTTTTCAGAGCTCGCCAGAGTTCGCCGGTGCGATCGAAGGGGCTCGGGTGGTTGTGGGGCCATGCCGAACGAAGAAAACTCGACGCGGGTGGGGGTGGGGGTGCCGGAGGAACATAGGTGGTGGGGGCCGGTGGTCCGGCCAGCGGCCCGTGCGGTGTTCTGTATGGGAAGAATCAGAGACGAGGAAGAAGAAGGGTTAGGAGACGTAGGATCTTCATCCAACCACCTGAAATGGTTGAGAGACAGCTGGGAGTTGCATTCTTAATGCGCTCTGGTTCATCATGTGTGGGCACTGCGCAACCAACATTTTATTATCCAAAATCTGCTTGCTCTTCTTTACCATGTTCCTCTTCCGTTCTTCTTTAATATGTACTCTCTCCGTTCCTAAATACAAGTCTTTGTATAGATTCCACCATGGACTATATATGGAGCAAAATGAGTGAATCTACACTCTAAAATGTATCTGGATACATCTGTATGTGATCTATAGTGGAAATCTCTACCAAGACTTATATTTTGGAACGGAGGGAGTATGATAGTAGTACAGTATGTTCCTTGTACTGAAGATGAGCAGGGACATTTGCAGTGTAGAGGTCTATACGGTCGGTTGTGATGGACACTTTGAGCCTCTTTGATTCGTAGGATCTTGTAAACATAGGAATAGGATTTGTAGTGGCCTGCCCACTTGAATCCTATAAGAATAGCAAGGAAATGCGGGGAGCTGTGTCGCCTTTGAGAGTTACACTGATATTAACAGTACCGCACCTTCACTTGAAGAGAGCTGGTATCTGAAGCCTTTCTAGCCGTACCGGCAATACTAGCACATATATTCTAGCAAGTTCCACTTTGCTGATTTTACTCTGATGCTTAAGGTTTTCCCGTTATATCTACACTATGATCTGTGTAGCTGCTTTGTGTCGCACTAGCAGCAGTCCACTCTTGAAGCTAAACACTGCAATGACTTACAAAATTGGCACCAAGGCATTGAGTGCCATTCTGGATGCAATGGAACTCATACGCTCCCCACCTGTTGATTCTTGTTCAGAATATGATCCTAATGACTATTCTAACCTCGAGGAGTCAAAGGCAGATGGCCTATCCTGTTCACCCATCAAGGTGCCTGTTCTAATTCGGCAATGTTTTATTGATTGCGGGTATCTTGCATATGTTGTCTTGCATTTCTTCTACTTTGTTGCACTGCCATCTGCTTAGTTTACTCATCATATATGTCGAGATGACATGCCCATCCATTGTCAATACATATTCCATCTGTCATCATACCATGTTTTTCCACTCAAATGTTGTTCTTGTGCATCAGACATCAAAAAGGAAGAGGGTGATTGCCGAACCTAAAGGAGAACCAGCAAAGTCCTTGAAAAACGTGGTGGTGCCAGAGAAATCAGACAACACCCCACTTATATTGGTTGTACAACCAGTGACACAAAACGTAGGACCGACTCCAGCAGACTGTACCCATACTTCACTGGCCACACCACTAGCCCCACCACACAGGACCTGCACTCCAGCAAAAGGTATACCGATTTCATTTGCCATAGCACCAGCTGTACCACAGAAAAATCCCACTCCAGCAAAAAGTACAGCAAGTCCACCGGCCGAAGACCTATCCCAACTGTAGAGACGGCTAATTCCTGCAGATTGGAACCCCATTCCATTTATTCCCAGTTTAAAAGACAATGCTTTCAATGTTGTTAGGGACTACGTGCATATATTCCCATCATGGGAAGATTATTGTGAAGACAAACACCATTTTCACATCTTCCTATCCAACTTATGTGTAAGTGCTATTATTCATGGTTATTATTTTCATGTTTTCTGCTGATTGAACACATCAATGATTTACATTACATTGTTGTAACTAGGCGAGGGTCAATCTGGATAGTCATGATGAGCAAAGCTTGCTTGTGCTTTTCAAGGAAGCATTGCAGCAGTATCGGTGTTACCTGAGGAAATCACACTTTGATTGCAAGTCTATGAACGAATTTCTGGTGAAGTCTCCTATGCTAAATTTAGAAGACATTGAATGGAAAAACCTTGTTATGCACTGGTCTCGTTCCCAGGATGAGGTATTGTCTATGAAATCACATGAAAATTTGAACTTCTACTTTTCCGCATGTGCCTTACGGATCTTTTTTGCAGGAAATCTGCTCGAAGAAGAATTCTGGTTTGACAAGAACGACAGGATATCGCAAATATGCTGCCCTCTGCTTTGCTCTTGTTAGTACCTGTTGTCCTGTATCACTGTACTTGCATACATACCTGGTTCATTATGTGATAGCAGTATGCATGATTGCTTGCTTATCAATTGTTCGCTCCAAATTATCTGATCTGTATGAATGGTTACATTAGTGTAGAATATATCCAATGCCAATGTTTTTTAGCTCTGCATTGTTCTTGTAAGTACATGTTGTCCTTTATCAGTGTACTTATAATGACAAGTAGTTGTTCATGTACCATCACTCTGCAGCTTATTTTCCTTTGCCCTCCATTTTCTACACATCAGATCTATATTTACTCTTACCATAAGGTTGGTACTGAAGAAGTTTAGCTGTGCATTGCTCTTGGCTATACCTTTTGCCTGTATTGCTGCACTTACATTTATAGCTACTTGGTTATGTAGCATCACTCTTCATCTTATCTTAAATATTCTCCATTTTTTCGTATATTATCACATCTATATTTACTCTTAACAAAATGTAGAATAAAGGCAATGCTTTTGAAGAAGATTCTGTGGTAAACTTCTTGAATTGCCCCCCCATCAGCATGGACAAGGCCTTTATAGAGCCTGTCTTCACCAATAATGTAAGTTTGTCCATCTCAAGCCTTCAAACTTTGTTGTATATATTTGGTTAGGCATGACTGCAACAGCTGTTTATTTTTGGTGTTTGCATCAAATTGCTTGTTTAAAGTTTATTATGTAGTTCATAAACAAAAGTTTGTCCTTTCTCAATTTAAGTTTTCAGTTGTACAACCAAGTTCCTTCTTCATACCATGTAAATTAAACTATACAGAGCAAGTGATCTTCTTTTGCACTGCATGTATGCTTCTGTTCTTCATCCGTAATCTAGTGGTGTGGTGAACCTACCCACTACAGCACAATGTCATATTCTGCAATGTATTAACTATGAACAATGTCATATCATTCTACTATTATTTAAACCATCTCTTTATTTGCCAATCGGAAATGGTATAAATTGAGAGCACACTAACCATTGATACTTATGAGTTCTTGATCTGTAATCCAGTGGTGTCGTGAAGCTGCCAACTCCTTCACAATGTCATTTCCTGCCATGTCTTGACCTGAACAATACCATATTGTGTTAATGCAATTTTAAACTGTGTCACTTTATTCGTCAGTAAGAAATGTGATGAATTGTCAGCACTGATACTTTTATGTGCGAAACCTATCATCTGTCTGCTTGTTTATCTTTCAGAATGAGGAAGATATAAGTGTTGAACAAGAGCAATCTCATCATCTTGCTCAGCTGCTTGCGCTACAGCTCCCCAGCAGGACTAACCTTTCTTGAACTCTATTGAAGTGTTGTTGGTTTTGTATATTATTTTGTCAGCGTGTTTATTTGCACTGGTGGCGATCTTTGATGCCCAGTGTATGTAATATGCTGTCTGCTTGTGCTTTATTATCATAGTGGTGAACTTTGATGCCTAGTGGATGTAATATGTCATAATTTCTTTATTGTATAGTCTAGGTTTTTTCTTATTCACGATGCTGCAGTTATTTTACTGTATATATATCATGTCTTCGCAGTAAACCGGCCAAACTGTAAAATTACGGTACATAATCGGGCCATCATGCAATCACGATGTAGGTTGGGCCTGAAACGTGCCGAACAGCTCACGGGCCGGCAGTAGCCCGAAATGAACCCCGACCCATGATTGTGCGAATCAAATCACGGGCTTTTAACAGGCCAAAATTGTCTTGGTCCTTGTTTGGCCCAATCAGATATCGGCTGCGAGCAGGCCGGATGCAAACCGGGCCATAGTTAGGCCCAACTCTATGACAGGCTTTTAACAAGCCGAAATTAATATAGGGCCGAAATGTTAAACGGGCCCTTAACAGGCCAAAACTAATATCAGGCCGAATTACTAAGTGGGCCTTTAGCAAGTGGGCCCAAAAGCATAGTGTCTAGTTGACGGGCCGAATCTGATATGGGCCATAATTGAGCCCAAAGCCTCTTAAAGGGCCGGACCTGATCTGGGCCGTAATTTGGCCCAGAACGTGGTAGGCTTTTAACAGGTCGGATCTCATATGGGCCACTATTAGGCCCGGAGCGTGGCAGGCCATTAATGGACCGGATCAAATATGGGCCGACATTTGGCCCAAAACATGGCAGCTAGTTAATGGGTCGGCCTACTAGGGTCCTCAAAATCTTGTGGGCCTACAGCTAGGTCGGCCCATTAGTGTCGGCGAAATCTTGTGGGCCTTTAGCTGGGCCGGCCCATTATGATCCGCAAGAATCTTGTGGGCCTTTACCTGGGCCGGCCCATTATGGCACACAAAAATCTTGTGGGCCTTTACCTGGGCCGTCCCATTATGGCCCACAAAATCTTGTGGGCCTTTAGCTGGGCCAGCCCATTATGGTCCACAAAATCTCATTGGCCTTTAGCTGGGCCAGCCCATTATGGTCCGCAAAATCTTGTGGGCCTTCAGTTGGGCCGGCCCATTTAAACTTGATGGGCCGGTCCACGTGTCAACATATCATAGGCGCGTCTCGCCCATTGGATGAGTGACACCTGTGCCAACGCGGACCTGACACGTGTCTCCTCCAGCCAATGATGATTTTACACGTGGAAAATCCCCATTTGTCGGGGCTGTTAACGGGTTATCGGATCCAAAACCCGACCCGATAGCTTAACGGTGTTCCGTTACGGTGGATGCCACGTGTCGGTCACCCTTGACGAAAGCACTTCTGTGACGCGCGATTTATTGTCATGGAAGTGGACACTTCCGTGATGATAATTTTGGTAATGTCATGGAACACTTCTACGACAGCACAGGTATGAATATCTTGATTTTGTCATAAATTTGTCACAGATGTACATGCATGACAAAAAACGCGACGTACTGTGACAAACACGTATCATCACGGAAGTGTATTTTTTATAGTGCATCCAGCCCACAGCGTATCCTTCGGTCCCTGAGAAGCTTCCCTTCAAGAACTTGAAACCACCATGCTTTAGCCCCACGGTGGGCGCCAACTGTCGTGGATTTAACATGGCAGATGCCCTTGTGAAAGGACTTAGATGTGGAGCCATCACAATGTAGGTTAGCTTGAAGAGGTTGAACAGGACAAAGTACACAAAAGGTTTACCCA
Organism: Triticum dicoccoides; assembly: GCF_002162155.2. Classification (NCBI taxonomy): domain Eukaryota; kingdom Viridiplantae; phylum Streptophyta; class Magnoliopsida; order Poales; family Poaceae; genus Triticum; species Triticum dicoccoides. Next base: position 441,218,356 of record NC_041392.1, read on the forward strand.
GGTTCGGCCCCTCTCAACATGGTAAAAGCCTACATCCTACTTCTAGTTGTATTGCTTGAATCTCGATTGTAAGGGAGCGATTACTCTTGACCTAGCTATCAATCAATAGTTTCGTGAGTTAACCTGCCGCCGGTCTCACCTTTATATACAGGTCAAGGCCCCATGGCTTACAAGAGTCCGAGCCGAATCACACAACATGACTAGCTTGGTTTCTAAGTCACCTTTCCTTACCAGGAGAAATCCTTCTTGCTACCTCTTGAGCATGCGTTGGTTTTCCCTTGAAGAGGAAAGGGTGATGCAGCAAAGTTGCGTAAGTATTTCCCTCAGTTTTTGAGAACCAAGGTATCAATCCAGTAGGAGATAACACGCAAGTCACCTAGTACTTGCACAAACAATCAAGAACCTCACAACCAACGCGATAAAGGGGTTGTCAATCCCTTCACGGTCAATTGCGAAAGTGAGATGTGATAAAGATAGTAAGATAAATATTTTTGGTATTTTTTTGTATAGATTGCAAAGTAAAGATTGCAAAATAGTAAACAAGATGTGAAAATAAAAGAGATGCAATATAATAAGGAAGAGACCCGGGGGCCATAGGTTTCACTCGTGGCTTCTCTCAAGATAGCAAGTATTACGGTGGGTGAACAAATTACTGCCGAGAAATTGATAGAAGAGCGCGTAGTTATCAGAATATACAGGCAATGATTATGAAATATAGGCATCACATCCGTGTTAAGTAGACCAAAATGATTCTGCATCTACTACTATTACTCCACACATCGACCGCTATCCAGCATGCATCTAGAGTATTAAGTTCATCAGAACAGAGTAATGCTTTAGGCAAGATGACATGATGTAGAGGGATAAACTCAAGCAATATGATATAAACCCCGTCTTTTTATCCTTGATGGCAACAATACAATACGTGCCTTGCTGCCCCTACTGTCACTGGGAAAGGACACTGCAAGCTTGAACCCAAAGCTAAGCACTTCTCCCATCGCAAGAAAGATCAATCTAGTATGCCAAACTAAACCGATAATTCGAAGAGACTTGCAAAGATATCAAATCATGCATATAATAATTCAGAGAAGAACCAATTATTGTTCATAGATAAACTTGATCATAAATCCACAATTCATTTGATCTCGGCAAATAAACCGCAAAAAGTATTACATCGAATAGATCTCCAAGAACATCGAGGAGAACTTTGTATTGAGAACCAAAGAGAGATAAGAAGCCATCTAGCTAATAACTATGGACCCGAAGGTCTGTGGTAAACTACTCACACATCATCGGAGAGGCTATGGTGTTGATGTAGAAGCCCTCTGTGATCGAATCCCCCTCCGGCAGATCGCCGGAAAAGGCCCAGATGGGATCTCATGGGTACAGAAGGTTTCGGTAGTGGAAAACTGGTTTCGTGGCTCCCTCTGATGTTTTTAAGGTATAAGAGTATATATAGGCGAAAGAAGTACGTCGGTGGAGCTCCATGGGGCCCATGACGGTGGGGGCGCGTCTACTCCCCTAGGCGTGCCCTCCTATCTCATGGAAGCTTCGCAGAGTTCCAGGCTTCCGCTCCAAGTCTCCTGGTTTGCGTTTGTTCCAAGAAAGATCCTCGCGAAGGTTTCGTTCCATTTGGATTCCATTTGATATTCCTTTTCTGTGAAACACTGAAATAGGCAAAAAAACAGAAACTGGCACTGGGCCTCTGGTTAATAGGTTAGTCCCAAAAATAATATAAAAGAGCATATTAAAGCCCATTAAATATCCAAAACAGATAATATAATAGGATGGAAAAATCAAAAATTATAGATACGTTGGAGACGTATCACCAGGCAAGTCATCATCGAGCGGCTCATACTTTCGGGTCTTGGGCCATCACCAATCCTGCCTCTTAAGCCGCCACCTTCCTTCGTCTTCTTGGGCCTTCTTCATATTAAGTCACCAATGGTGTAACCCGGCCCCTCCTAGGCGGTCACACCTCGGGGTTATATCCCCAACAACATTCATGTTATACAAAGTATATCATTAAATTTGTATATGAAAGGGGTTTCTAATAATGTAATTTTTATATCATACATCTCATATATTAATGATCTAAGCTCAAAAGCAATCTAACTAAAAAATTGAGCCCTATATATTTGAGTGAAGGGTATTTTTGGTCAAAGATCAAGACATACACCATCTTATGTATTTATATGTTGGTCTTGCCTATCTGCTAGAAAAATGTCTTAGATTATAGAACTTTGAAGTTCCAAACTAGCTTGAGATCGACTCGAGATCATTACAAGCTTAGTATGGGGCATTCTATAGTTTGATCTTGAGCTCCACTCACATTCAGCTTGCTTGATTTTTAGTACAAGCCGAGTCTAGGTCAACTCTCACGAACTTGGCCCATTTGCAACCCTAATTCCAGGCCTCAATCTATTTAACCAGAACAGAAAGTGGCTTGGTTAATTAATGAAAAACCCTCAGGAAACCTTCATGACACGTTCAGATTCTTTTGGCAACACCAGTTGTCCTAGCCAACCCATACAGTCCACACACCATCAAGAGAAAACCATGGTCAAGCTTGTTGAAAACGTGAATTGTCGACAATAGGGGGTTGAATTTAAAGTTCTCCAAAGTGAAAACATGTGGTGCCCCATGTTTGGTTTTGGTAATTGATACGTCCATTTTGCATCATGCTTTTATGTCGATATTTATCGCATTATGGACTGTTATTTCACTTTATGTCACAATACTTATGGCTATTCTCTCTTATTTTACAAGGTTTACATAAGGAGGGAGAATGCCGTCAGCTGGAATTCTGGTCTGGAAAAGGAGCAAATATTAGAGACCTATTGTGCGCAACTCCAAAAGTCCTGAAACTCCGCGGAACATCTTAAAAGAAATAAAGAAAAATCCACGCCAAAGATGAAGGCCAGGGGGCCCACACCCTGCTCACGAGGGTGGGGGTGCCCCCCTAGGGCGCGCCCCCCTACCTCGTGGGCCCCCTGGTGGCTCTCTGACGCCCATCTTCTCCTATATGAAGTCTTTCGATGAGAAAAAAATAAGAAGGAACTTTTCGGGACGAGACTCCGCCGCCACGAGGCGGAACCTTGGTGGATCCAATCTAGAGGTCCGGCAGAGCTGTTCTGCCGGGGAAACTTCCCTCCGGGAGGGGGAAATCATCACCAACGCTCCTCTCATCGGGAGAGGGCAATCTCCATCAACATCTTCACCAGCACCATCTCATCTCCAAACCCTAGTTCATCTCTTGTATCCAATTCTTGTCTCAAAGTCCGGGATTGGTGCTAGTAGGTTGCTAGTAGTGTTGATTACTCCTTGTAGTTGATGCTAGTTGGTTTAATTGGTGGAAGATCATATGTTCAGATCCTATATGCATATTATTACCCCTCTGATTATGAACATGAATATGCTTTGAGAGTAATTACGTTCGTTCCTGAGGACAAGGGAGAAGTCTTGCTATGAGTAGTCATGTGAATTTGGTATTCGTTTGATATTTTGATAAGATGTATGTTGTCTAGCCTCTAGTGGTGTTATGTGAACGTCGACTACATAACACTTCACCATTATTTGGGCCTAGAGGAAGGCATTGGGAAGTAATAAGTAAATGATGGGTTGCTAGAGTGACAGAAGCTTAAACCCTAGTTTATGCGTTGCTTCGTAAGGGGCTGATTTGGATCCATATGTTTCATGCTATGGTTAGGTTTACCTTAATACTTCTGTTGTAGTTGCGGATGCTTGCAATATAGGTTAATCATAAGTGGGATGCTTGTTCAAGTAAGAACAGCACCCAAGCACCGGTCCACCCACATATCAAATTATCAAAGTATCGAACGCGAATCATATGAACGTGATGAAAACTAGCTTGACGATATTCCCATGTGTCCTCGGGAGCGTTTTTCCTATTATAAGATTTTGTTCCAGCTTGTCCTTTGATACAAAAGGATTGGGCCACCTTGCTGCACTTTATTTACTTTTGTTACTTGTTGCTCGTTACAACCTATCTTATCACAAAACTATCTGTTACCACTTATTTCAGTACTTGCAGAGAATACCTTGCTGAAAACCGCTTATCATTTTCTTCTGCTCCTCGTTGGGTTCGACACTCTTACTTATCGAAAGGACTACGAGTAATTGATGTCAATCTGTATGGACTAATGGTTGCCTTGAGTTATATTTGAAGGATTTGTCCATATGCATTTCTTGAAGTCCATGTGTTGGTCTCAAGGAGTTTATGTGATGACCAAAGTGTTATTCAAGGAATTATCCAAAGATTGGTCATGTAGAAGACATGATACAAGGTTGAGCAAGACCAAGTCAAAGAGTGAATCAAGTTGATCAACACATAAAGTGTACAAGATGTAACGAGAAGGATCAAGTGATCCCATGCTATGGTAAGCATTGTACATTACGCTTTGTGTACTAACCCATGGTCTACCTGAGATTTCTATGTGGGGTTAGGTATGTTTCCATGGCCTTGAGTCAAGAGGAAGATCTCATACAACCCATGGAGGATGACATCAAGCGGTCATCATCATCAAGATTGCGGTGTGCAAGTTCAAGTGGAGCATCACGAAGAGATCATGCTTGAAGCTTCTCGTCCATTTTGGTGACAATGGACTTGTGAAGATATGCCGAAGAGTGGCTCACCCATAGTGGAGTATGGGGGAGCAATCTACTAGCCTTCATCGAACCAGCGCAGTCAAGAAAGGTGGTCCAACTTGAGGAAGTCAAGATCGTCATCATCTAGCTCGAGTGGACTATGTGCAAGACAAAGGTTTTCCCTTGATAGGTTTTCTATTTTACCGATCTCATGATGTTAGTTGGGAGACCGGGTTATAGGATCGATTCTCATACTATCAAGTGGGGCTCTCAAGTGAGTAGCTTGATCATATCATTCATAGAGATCTCAAACCATTGCATCCTTGCATCATCTTTCTTGGTTCTTATCCTTGTGAGATTTGGATCTTATGGTCATCTTGATGACAAGCTCGACTTCATCGAAAATGGAGTTCAGATGCATCTTCTATGATGTTTTTGATATTGGGGGGTTTTGTCGGTTCTTCATTCATAGAGGCTTAACATGTCTATACCTTTGGATAGTACTTGTTGTCTTCTATCCAACAAGCTTGAGTTTGCTCTGTTCGGAGCCCGTTTGGAGAAGTTATGGCAGTTTTAGTCTCATGGCAGTTTTTTCTGTGCTCAGCCGGTAGTATCACTTAGGCAGTACTTCCGCTATGGTCTGCCGTTGCTACTACGGCATGGGAAATCCATTTTGTGCAAGCTCGTGTTGCCTTTTCCTTTTAGCGGTTGTAGGACGGTAGTATCCCGGTAATACCACTTAATCGGTACTTCCACTTGCTACTACCGGTTCTACTACCGCTTGCTTCTGAGAGGTGTGCTAGCTTCTGTTGCCCTTTGCAGCCTTTATGGTACTAGAGCGGTACTAGGACGGTAGTATCGCCTCGTGTAGTACTTCCGCTCTGGCACCTCTCTGTACTATTGTTCCTCTGTACCAGATGGTCCTAAGCGGTAGTACCACTGATAGATGGCTGGTAGTACCGCTCCTAGGAGCGGTAGTACCGCTTTACTGCGGGCTGGGGCATAACGGTTGGATTTTTTCCAACCTATAAAATGGGGTCTTCTTCCCCAATAGAACATATCCTTTTGAGCTTGTGTTCTTCCCCCATTGTTGACCTTCTTCGAGCTTGCTATCTCTCAATCCCTCCATGGATTCTTGCTAGTTTTGGGGGGGGGGAAGAGAGAGGGGATCTAGATCCACATTTCCACCAATCACTTTCTTCTCTATGTGAGGGGAACCGCTTGGATCTAGATCTTGGAGTTCTTGGAGTCCTTCTTCTTGTTCTTACTCTCATATTCCTCCATAGCTTTCGTTGTTTTGGTGGGATTTGGGAGTGAGTGATACGTCTCCAATGTATCTATAATTTATGAAGTATTCATGCTAATATATTATCATTCTTGGATGTTTTACAATCATTTTATAGCAACTTTATATCATTTTTTGGGACTAACCTATTGACCCAGTGCCCAGTGCCAGTTTCTGTTTTTTGCTTTTTTTACATCGCCGAAAATCAATATCAAACGGAGTCCAAAGACCGCGAAACTTCTTGTGGATTTTTATGGACCAGAAGACATCCAATGGGCCGGAGCAGCACCTGGGGGTGCCCCGAGGGGGGCACAACCCACCAGGGCGCGCCTGGGGGCCCAGGCGCACCTAGGTAGGTTGTGCCCACCTCGGTGGCCTCCCGCAACCCCTCTTTTCCCTATAAATTCCCAAATATTCCAAAAACCCTCGTGGTAACCCTAGATCAGAAGTTCTGCCGCCGCAAGGCTCTATAGCCACGAGAAACCAATCTAGACCACATTCCGGCACTCCGCCGGAGGGGGGAATCATCACCGGTGGCCATCTTCATCATCCCGGCGGCCACCATGATGAGGAGGGAATAGTCCACCCTCGGGGCTGAGGGTTTGTAACAGTAGCTATGTGTTTAATCTCTCTATCTCTCTCATGTTCCTCATGGCACGATCTTGATGTACCGGGGGCTTTGTTAATATAGTTGGATCATATGGTGTTCTACCCTCTCTATCTTGTTGTGATGAATTGAGTTTTGCCTTCGAGATTTCATTTTATCAGATTGAATACTTTTATGGATTTGAAAGCACTTGATATATGTCTTGGATATGGATACCCGTGGTGACAATGGGGTATTATATTGATTCACTTGATATGTGTTTTGGCAATCAACTCGCGGGTTCCCCGAGGTGACATTGGGGTAATAATCTACACATAGGGGTTGATGCATGTTCTTGTATTTGTTTCTCTGATAGACATCTTGGGGCACTCTTTGAGGTTCTTTGTGTCGGATTGAGTATTATGAATCTGAATTTGCTTTGGTGTTATTTTAGTACGAACTCTTGGATAGACCGATTGGAAAGAATAGCTTTAAGGTGGTTTTGTACCCTACAAACAATTTATTCTTGGGACATTTACATTTATGCCCCTAATTTGTGCCCACTCTCAGATATACCCCTAATTTCAAAGCCTGCTCAAATTTGCCCCTCTACCGTTATGTGCACTTATAGGAATGCCCTTGTGTGTCGTTACCGTCCAGTCAAAGCTAGTGAAATCTGGTCAAAGGGCTTTGACCGTCCTGAAAAATAGCAAAAAAAATCTAAAAAATCTGAAAATTTGTGGGATCAAAGATACTCAGGTTCGCAAGGTGCGTGCAAATTTTCGTGCTGTTTGGACATTCCAGGAGCTCGTGTCAAAGGAAAAAACAATAAATATGTAAGCCTGTGAACAGTAAATTCAAAAAAATAGCAAGAAAATTCAAAAAAATATGAAATTTTTTGGCATCAAAGAGGCTCGGCTCTGCAAGCTGCATGCAAATTTTTGTTGTGTTTGGACATTAGAGGGGCTTGTGGAGAAAAAAAACAAAATTTGGCTCGAGAAAAAACTTGGGGAAAAATGACTATTTTGGTTTTTCTTGCTAGAGCTCCTCGCATGTCATTTGATCACAAAAACTTGCATGCACCTTGTGCACCCAAGCCTCTTTAATGCCAAAAAATTTCATATTTTTTTGAATTTTCTTGCTATTTTATTTCAAAATTACTGTTCACAAGCATGCAGATTAACTGTTTTTCCTCGCCACGAGCTCCTCGAATGTCCAAATAGCACAAAAATTTTCACACACCTTGCGCACATGAGTATCTTCTATCTCACAAAATTTTATATTTTCTAGATTTTTTTGCTATTTTTTTCAGGATGGTCAAATCTGTTTGACCAGACGGTAACGGCGCAGAAGGGCATTTCTGTAAGGGCACCTAACGGCATAGGGGCAAATTTGAGCAGGCTTTTGAATTAGGGGTATATCTGATTAGGTGGTTCGAGTTAGGGACAGAAATGCAAATGGCCCTTTATTCTTATGTTCTCTGCTAAATAGGAACTTTGGAGTGATTCTTCATCGCACCTTGAGGGATGGTTATGTGATCCAATTATATTAGCATTGTTGAGAGATTGCACTAGTGAAAGTATGGACCCTAGGCCTCATTTTCAAGCATTGCAATACCATTTGTGCTCCGTTTTATCAATTGCTACCTTACTGTTTCTTATTGTTCTTATTACAGAAGTCAATATCTACTATCCATATTACACTTGTATCACCATCTCTTCGCCGAACTAGTGCACCTATACAAATTACCATTGTATTTGGTGTGTTGGGGACACAAGAGACTTTTTATTATTGGGTTGCAGGGTTGTTTGAGAGAGACCATCTTCATCCTACGCCTCCCATGGATTGATAAAACTTAGGTCATCCACTTGAGGGAAAATTGTGACTGTCCTACAAAATTCTGCGCTTGGAGGCCCAACACGTGTCTACAAGAATAAAGTTGCGTAGTAGACATCAAGCTCTTTTCTGGCACCGTTGCCGGGGAGGTGAGTGCTTGAAGGTATATCTTTAGATCTTGCAATTGAATCTTTTAGTTTCTTGTTTATCACTAGTTTGGTTTATAAAAGAAAACTACAAAATAATGGAGATTGGGTCACCTCAAGTTGTTCTTTATCTTTATAATGTTTATCTTGAGAATAAGGATTCCAATAATTGTGCTTAATTGCTAGAAAAAGAATTCAAGAAAATTTATGGCATAAAAACATTGGATGATGAGCATGCTTGTAATGTTGTTAGTATGAACTCTTTGAATATCCAAAATGCTAATTATGATTGCACTAGTCATGAAAAAAAATGTTTCTTATAAGCATGTCAATTTTTGTGGAGTGGAAAGACTTTGTGAAGACATGCCTTATAGGGATGATAGATTTTGTAAGAAGCATAAACATGATAGAACCAATGTTTTGCTCAAGGTGATATATAAATTTGCTACAAAATTATGCTCTCTTTATCCTATTACTTGTGAACTTTGCAATAAAGTTGGTCACCTTAATTTCCAATGCATGCTTTTTCATGATCAAATCGTGTCCAAATATTGCAATAACTTGATCACCCTTGAACTTTATAATGAACTTTGTTTGTTTTTGGGGTGTGAATAATGGTCACATAAAAATGGTTGGTTTGAAGCATTCATATTCACGGACCATGCTGAAACTAATTTGAAAAAACTACATATGTTTTGCATGGTAAATTGCAATGATAATGTTTATATTGCCAACTATAGAAATATGGGGATACCAATAGAATATAAAAGGAATACTAATTAAAGGTTAAAGATTTCTACTTTCCTTCCTATTGTCTCTCATGATGAAATAGGTGACGAGGAGAAGCTCCCTATTCAACCAGTCTCATCAATAAGAAGCTCAAAGAAATTAATTAAACCCACACATGATGTGGTGAAGAAGAAGAAAAGAAGAAATAAAAGAGGTAAACAGGTATCTCTCCCAAATAATGTTTCTCCTATTATTGTTGTGCCTCATGAAAATGAATCAAAAATAATTGTAGAAGATGATGCACTTGATGATGATATTGCTTCTTTGTCTTATGGCACAATCTCCGAGAGCACTGTTGATGATGATTTTGTTATGCCTATTGCTTGTTGTGATGATTATTATTGGGAAGATAATGATACTTCTTATAATCTTGTAAATATTTTTGGCACCAACTTGGGAAATTATGATCATAGCAATTGTTATACCGTTGGTGCTATTCATACTATTAATGATGAGAGTGATTATGCTTATTATGTGCCAAGCCACAAGCTTGGGGATGCTATGTTTGATGAGAATGACATGTTTGGGAATTTATTTGCTACAATTAACGTTTGTCCCAAGCTTGGGGATGCTATGTTTAATGAAGATGATCTTTTTAGTCCCCCTACTTTGAATGATCAAACGTGCTATGATGATTGCATGCCTCTTATCTATGATGAGAACAAAGTTGCTACTTATGATGATTATTGTGATGATACTTATGTTATAAAAAGTAGTGATAATTATTGTCATAATTTTGAGTATCCTTTTGAACATTATTCTTTTAATATGGAAACAATTTTTAGTATTCGAATTTCATATGATACTCCCACTATTGTGAATGAGAATAAAATTGCTTATATGGAGAGTAATAAAGTTTCTATGCATTTGGATCATGAAAATAATGCTTTATGTGATGGTTATATTGATGAATCAATTCATGATGCTACTGAAAATTATTATGAGAGAGGAACTTATGATTCATGATGCTCTCTTTATGTTTCAATTCTTATCTTTTATGCGAGCATCATTGAAATCATCATGCCTAGCTAAAAGGCATTAAAGAAAAGCGCTCGTTGGGAGACAACCCAACACTTTTACCTACTGTTTTTGTGTGTTCACATGATTAAGCTACTGTGGTAATCATTTTTTATTGCTTTCGTTTCAATAAAGTGCCAAGTAAGACCTTTGGGATGGTCTATGTTGATAGTTGATTTGATCTTGCTGAAAAACAGAAACTTTTGCGCTCAGGAATATAATTCTAATTTTTAACATAAGCGTGATAAAATACTGATTCTTTTTGCAGAAGATTAATATACAAATTTCCCAGGTTTTCCTAATTTCTCATAATTTTTGGAGTAGCAGAAGTGTGGTTGGAGTACAGATTACTACAGACTATTCTGTTTTTGACAGATTCTGTTTTCAATGCATAGTTTGCTTGTTTCCTAGTTCGATAGCTTATATTGCTCAATATAAATTGTGGAAATGATATGCTATAGTAGGCATTGTGTGAGAACAATTATGAATCTTTTCTTTGACAATAACAAAGTGAAATGGTTTGCTCTTTATCATACTAACCTATCTCACGAAGTTCCGTTAAGTTTTGTGTGATTGAAGTTTTCAAGTTTTGGGTGACATGACAATATGAGGAGAATAAGGAGTGAGGATATCCTAAGCTTGGGGATGCCCAAGGCACCCCAAGTTAATATCCAAGGAAGATCCAAGCAACTAAGCTTGGGGATGACCCGGAAGGCATCCCCTCTTTCGTCTCCAACATTATCGATAACCTCACTTGGAGCTATATTTTCATTCATCACATGCTATAAGTTTTGCTTGGTGCATCATTTTATTTTACTAGGAATTGCTTGATATTATTTAGAATAATGTTTTGCATCTTTTATTTCTATAAAAATGTCAAGTATAGCCTTTTTCCATGCTTATTTTGCAAGTCTACATGTTGTGTTTTAAAACAGAAAGTTTATCGCTGTTGCAAAAATTCCCGAGAAAAGTCAGAACGTGATAAAATGTTGAAATGTTTTGCACAATAAGCTCAGATAAATTTTCTACAGTGTGGTAAATTTTCATAATTTTTTGAGTTAAAAAAGTATTGATACTCTTGCATTCTTTACACACTGTACTGTTTTGGCAGATTGCTGTTGTGGTTGCATTATTTGCATATGTTTGCTTGTTTAATGATTCTATTTGTGGATAGGAGTATTAAATATGCAGAGGCATTTAGTATGCAATATTGAATAATAATTTTGGTGATTTGCTACAGTAGATAATGATAAGGTTTTGCATTGATTTATACTAACTTATCTCATGAGTTCTTGTTGAGTTCTGTGTGGATGAAGTTTTTGAGATTTAGGAAAATCATGATATGAGAGGAATTAAGGAGACACAAAATCTCAAGCTTGGGGATTCCCAAGGCAACCCAAGATAATATTTCAAGAAGTCTCAAGCATCTAAGCTTGGGGATGCCTCGGTAGGCATCCCGCCTTTCTTCTTCAACAATTATCAGTTTCTTCACATGATGTGTGCTATTCTTGGAATGTCATTTTGTTTTGTTATGCTTGTTGTTTTAATAAAATACTTAGATCTAAAACTTTTAAATAAGAGAGAGTCCTTAAATAGCTACCCATTTACATAACTACTCGCTTGATCTTCACTTATATCTTTTTGGAGTAGCTTGTCATTTACTCCTGTGCTTCACTTATATCCTATTAGTAAATTGTTCAATGAATTGAATATCATGAAGTTCAAATTATATGTTCATATCATGCCTAGTGGTAGCTTCACATTGGGTTTAGAAAGTGAAATATTTTGAAGCTTGACAATCACAATATTGATCATACAAGCAATTCATGAATGATTAATAGAAGGAAGAGAACTTTCACATGCAAATACACTATCTTGGAAATCTTTTGTGATCGTGAGCCCCCATCAAAATATTATGTGCCAAAATTGTTGACGTTGGACAACGAAGACAACGTAATGGTTTATGTTTGTTCATATTCACATAGAAGTTATATTGTCATAGATACTTCAACATGTGGTGCTTGCCCCCCATCTTTGCTAGCCAAAAATTCCGCACCAAGTAGAGATACTACTTGTGCATCCAAAAACCCTTAAACCCAAATATTATTTTCAAGAGTCCACCATACTTACTGTTGGGGATATGACTATTAGGTGTGACCCGCCCAGGAGGGGCCGGGTCATCCCTATGGAGATTCATCTCTATGAAGCCCAAGAGCATATTAACAATGGTGGTTCATAGGTAGGCTTAGTAGAAGGCCCAAACCCGAAGGCAGCTTAAGGCCCACGGATATAAACCACCATGTATGTAAACTTATATTGTAAGGTATGTAAGAAAGGTCACCGAGCCAGATAGGTTATATAAGCCGTCCAGGACTCTATAAGCCGTAGGGCGTCAACCTGTGTATATAAGGGGACGACCCAGCGGCGGCTTAGGACAAGAAACAACATATCGAGAGCCAGGTTAAGCGTATTCTCTCCCTGCTCATCGAAACCCTAGCAATACCACCTCAAACTGGATTAGGATTTACCTTCACCGTAAGGGGCCGAACTAGTATAAACTCCTCGTGTCCTCTGTCCTAATTAACCCCTTTAATCTAACCTCATTGCGATGGCTCCATGATACGTCTCCAATGTATCTATAATTTTTGATTGCTCCATGCTATATTATCTACTGTTTTGGACATTATTGGGCTTTATTATCCACTTTTATATTATTTTTGGGACTAACCTATTAACCGGAGGCCCAGCCCAGAATTGTTGTTTTTGGCCTGTTTTAGGGTTTCGAAGAAAAGGAATATCAAACGGAGTCCAAACGGAATGAAACCTTCGGGAACGTGATTTTCTCAACGAATAAGACCAGAGAGACTTGGACCCTACGTCAAGAAAGAAAAGAGGAGGCCACGGGGTAGGGGGCGCGCCCACCCCCACCAGGCGCGCCCTCCACCCTCATGGGCCCCCTGTTGCTCCACCGACGTACTCCTTCCTCCTATATATATCCACGTACCCCCAAACGATCAGAGACGGAGCCAAAACCCTAATTCCACCGCCATAACTTTCTGTATCCACGAGATCCCATCTTGGGGCCTGTTCTGGAGCTCCGCCGGAGGGGGCATCGATCACGGAGGGCTTCTACATCAACACCATAGCCCCTCCGATGAAGTGTGAGTAGTTCACCTCAGACCTACGGGTCCATAGTTAGTAGCTAGATGGCTTCTTCTCTCTTTTTGGATCTCAATATAATGTTCTCCCCCTCTCTTGTGGAGAACTATTCGATGTAATCTTCTTTTTGCGGTGTGTTTGTTGAGATCGATGAATTGTGGGTTTATGATCAAGTCTATCTATGAATAATATTTGAATCTTCTCTGAATTCTTTTATGTATGATTGGTTATCTTTGCAAGTCTCTTTGAATTATCAGTTTGGTTTGGCCTACTAGATTGATCTTTCTTACAATGGGAGAAGTGCTTAGCTTTGGGTTCAATCTTGCGGTGTCCTTTCCTGGTGACAGTAAGGGCAGCAAGGCACGTATTGTATTGTTGCCATCGAGGATAACAAGATGGGGTTTTCTTCATATTGCATGAGTCTATCCCTCTACATCATGTCATCTTGCTTAAGGCGTTACTCTGTTTTTAACTTAATACTCTAGATGCATGCTGGATAGCGGTCGATGAGTGGAGTAATAGTAGTAGATGTAGGCAGGAGTCAGTCTACTTGTCTCGGATGTGATGCCTATATACATGATCATACCTAGATATTCTCATAACTATGCTCAATTCTGTCAATTGCTCAACAGTAATTTGTTCATCCACCGTAGAATATTTATGCTCTTGAGAGAAGCCACTAGTGAAACCTATGGCCCCCGGGTCTATCTTTATCATATTAATCTCCTACTACTTATTTATTTCCTTTGCTATTTACTTTGCCTTTATTTTACTTTGCATATTTTATCATAAAAATACCAAAAAAATTATCTTATCATATCTATCAGATCTCACTCTCATAAGTGGCCTTATAGGGATTGACAACCCCTATTTGCGTTGGTTGCGAGGATTTATTTGTTTTGTGCAGGTGCGAGGGACTTGCGCGTAGCCTTCTACTGGATTGATACCTTGGTTCTCAAAAACTTAGGGAAATACTTACGCTACTTTGCTGCATCATCCCTTCCTCTTCGGGGAAAACCAACGCAGTGCTCAAGAGGTAGCAAGAAGGATTTCTAGCGCCGTTGCCGGGGAGGTCTACGCAAAAGTCAACATACCAAGTACCCATCACATACCCTTATCTCCCGCATTACATTATTTGTCATTTGCCTCTTGTTTTCCTCTCCTCCACTTCACCCTTGTTGTTTTATTCTCCCTCTCTCTTTCTCTATCCTCCTTCTCTTTCTCTATTTGCCTCTTTTTGCCCGTTTCTTGTTTGCTTGTATGGTTGGAATAGTTGTTTATTTATTACTAAACAGAGAACCTAAGATCTATGGATCCTCATCCACTTGCTAATATTTTTAAGAGATCCAATTATGATGAACCAATTTCTAGTGAGTTTTGTGCACTAGATTATCTTTATGAAGTTTTGCTTGAAATTCGTGAATCTGAAAATTGTGATGAAGTACTTTATGGAGTGATTCACGATAGATCTTTGAATAAAAAGCATGATTGCAATGCTTTTACTATAAATTCTCGATTGTGATAATAATATGCAAAACCCTAAGCTTGGGGATGTTAGTTTTGTTATGACTACTATTTGTTTCAATGATCATGATTGGGGTGATTCTTCTTATGATCTTGAAAATTTATTTAAGCCCCATTATGAATATGAGATTGATAATAGTATTTGCAATATTATTGAAAGTGGGTTTGGAAGAGTGTCAACTTTAGATCCCACATATTTGGAGAATGTTCAATCTTATGAAAGTTTTCATAAAAGTGGGTTTGGAAAGGTCATGACTTTAGTTAATATTAATCCCACTATTTTGGAAGAATGTCAACTTTGCATGCATGTGGATCATGTTGAAAATATTTTATGTGATAGCTATTTTGTTGAATTTTCTTATGATCCCACATTTAATTATTATGAGAGAGGAAAATATGGTTGTAGAAATTTTCATGTTACTAAATTACCTCTCGTTATGTTGAGATTGCTATTGTTTCTTTCCTCTTCCTTGAATATGCTAGTTTTTGCTTGCCTTGATAATTTATTTGCCTATAAGATGCCTATGCATAGGAAGTATGTTAGACTTAGATGTGTTTTTCATGTGTTTTATGATGCCCTCTTTGTGCTTCAATTCTTGTCTTTCATGTGAGCATCATTAAAATTATCAATTCCTGGCTTTAAGGCTTTAAAGAAAAGCGCTTGTTGGGAGGCAACCCAATATTTTTCCTTGCTTTTATTTAATAAATAATTTATCTAGCCTCTGTTTTGGTTGTGTTTTTTGTGTTTAATTAGTGTTTGTTCCAAGTAGAACCATTGGGAAGACTTGGGGAAAGTCTTGTTGAACTTGCTGTAAAAACAGAAACTTTAGCGCTCACGAGAACTGCTGTCATTTTTATATGGAAAGTGATATTTAGATAATTCTTTTTGAAGATGATTAATAGATAAATTCCTCACGTCCAGAAATTTATTTTAGAATTTTTGTGGTTCCATATCTTTCACTAGCTACAGATTACTACAGACTGTTCTGTTTTTGACAGATTCTGTTTTTCGTGTGTTGTTTGCTTATTTTGATGAATCTATGGCTAGAAAAATAGTTTATAAACCATAGAGAAGTTGGAGTACAGTAGGTATAACACCAATATAAATAAATAATGAGTTCATTACAGTACCTTGAAGTGATCTTTTGTTTTCTTTCGCTAACGGAGCTCACGAGATTTTCTACTTTAAGTTTTGTGTTGTGAAGTTTGCAAGTCTTGGGTAAAGATTTGATGGATTATGGGACAAGGAGTGGCAAGAGCCTAATCTTGGGGATTCCCATGGCACCCCCAAGATAATATAAGGACACCTAAAAGCCAAAGCTTGGGGATGCCCCGGAAGGCATCCCCTCTTTCGTCTACTTCTATCGCTAACTTTACTTGGAGCTATATTTTTATTCGCCACATGATATGTGTTTTACTTGGAGCGTCTTGTATGATTTGAGTCTTTTCTTGTTAGTTTACCACAATCATCCTTGCTGTACACACCTTTTTAGAGATCCATACATGATTTGGAATTTGTTAGAATACTCTATGTGCTTCGCTTATATATTTTGAGTTATATAATTTTGCTCTAGTACTTCACTTATATCTTTTAGAGCACGGTGGTGGATTTGTTTTATAGAAATAATTGATCTCTCATGCTTCACTTAGATTATTTTGAGAGTCTTCATAGCATGGTAATTTGCTTAAAATCCTAATATGCTAGGTATTCAAAGTTAGTAAAATTTTCTTAAGAGTGTTTTCAATACTAAGAGAAGTTTGAAGCTTGATGATTGTTTTGAGATATGGAGGTAATAATATCAAAGTCGTGCTAGTTGAGTAGTTGTGAAATTGAGAAATACTTGTGTTGAAGTTTGCAAGTCCCGTAGCATGCACGTATGGTAAACATTATGCAACAAATTTGAAACATGAGGTATTATTTGATTGTCTTCCTTATGAGTGGCGGTCGGGGACGAGCGATGGTCTTTTCCTACCAATCTATCCCCCTAGGAGCACGCACGTAGTACCGAGGTTTTTGATGACTTGTAGATTTTTGCAATAAGTATGTGAGTTCTTTATGACTAATGTTGAGTCCATGGATTATACGCACTCTCACCCTTCCATCCTTGCTAGCCTCTTCGGTACCGTGCATTGCCCTTTCTCACATTGAGATTTGGCGCAAACTTCGCCAGTGCATCCAAACCCCGTGATATGATACGCTCTTTCACACATATATCTCCTTATATCTTCCTCAAAACAGCCACCATACCTACCTATTATGGCATTTCCATAGCCATTCCAAGATATATTGCCATGCAACTTTCCATCATTCTGTTCATCATGACACATTCATCATTGTCATATTGCTTAGCATGATCATGTAGTTGACATAGTATTTGTGGCAAAGCCACCGTTCATAATTCTTTCATACATGTCACTCTTGGTTCATTGCATATCCCGGTACACCGCCGTAGGCATTCATATAGAGTCATCTTTTGTTCTAGTATCGAGTTGTAATCATTGAGTTGTAAATAAATAGAAGTGTGATGATCATCATTTTCTAGAGCATTGTCCCAAGTGAGGAATATAAAAAAGGCCAAAAAAGGAAAAGGCCCAAAAAAAAGAGAAAGGCCATAAAAAAGAGAAGGCCCAAAAAAAGAAAAAAATGAGAGAAAAAGAGAGAAGGGACAATGTTACTATCCTTTGCCACACTTGTGCTTCAAAGTTGCACCATAATCTTCATGTTAGAGAGTCTCTTGTTTTGTCACTTTCATATACTAGTGGGAATTTTTCATTATAGAACTTGGCTTGTATATTCCAACAATGGGCCTCCTCAAGTGCCCTAGGTCTTCGTGAGCAAGCAAGTTGGATGCACACCCACTAGTTTCTTTTGTTGAGCTTTCATAAATTTATAGCTCTAGTGCATCTGTTGCATGGCAATCCCTACTCCTTGCATTAACATCAATCGGTGGGCATCTCCATAGCCCATTGATTAGCCTAGTTGATGTGAGACTTTCTCCTTTTTGTCTTCTCCACTTAACCCCCCTCATTATACTCTATTCCACCCATAGTGCTATGTCCATGGCTCGCGCTCATATATTGCGTGAAAGTTTATAGGTTTGAGATTACTAAAGTATGAAACAATTGCTTGGCTTGTCATCGGGGTTGTGCATGATGAGAGCATTCTTGTCTGACGAAGATGAAACATGACTAAATTATATGATTTTGTAGGGATGAACTTTCTTTGGCCATGTTATTTTGAGAAGACATAATTGCTTAGTTAGTATGCTTGAAGTATTATTATTTTTATGTCAATATGAACTTTTGTCTTGAATCTTTCGGATCTGAATATTCACACCACAATTAAGAAGAATTACATTAAAATTATGCCAAGTAGCACTCCGCATCAAAAATTCTGTTTTTATCATTTACCTACTCGAGGACAAGCAAGAATTAAGCTTGGGGATGCTTGATACGTCTCCAACATATCTATAATTTTTGATTGCTCCATGTTATATTATCTACTGTTTTGGACATTATTGGGCTTTATTATCCACTTTTATATTATTTTTGGGACTAACCTATTAACCGGAGGCCCAGACCAGAATTGTTGTTTTCCCCTATTTTAGGGTTTCGAAGAAAAGGAATATCAAATGGAGTCCAAACGGAATGAAAGCTTCGGGAACGTGATTTTCTCAACGAATAAGACCAGAGAGATTTGGACCCTACGTCAAGAAAGAAAAGAGGAGGCCACGAGGTAGGGGGAGCGCCCACCCCCACCAGGCGCGCCCTCCATCCTCGTGGGCCCCCTATTGCTCCATCGACGTACTCCTTCCTCCTATATATATCCACGTACCCCCAAACGATCAGAGACGGAGCCAAAACCCTAATTCCACTACCGTAACTTTCTGTATCCACGAGATCCCATCTTGGGGCCTGTTCCGGAGCTCCACCGGATGGGGCATCGATCATGGAGGGCTTCTACATCAACACCATAGCCCCTCCGATGAAGTGTGAGTAGTTCACCTCAGACCTACGGGTCCATAGTTAGTAGCTAGATGGCTTCTTCTCTCTTTTTGGATCTCAATACAATGTTCTCCCCCTCTCTTGTGGAGAACTATTCGATGTAATCTTCTTTTTGCGGTGTGTTTGTTGAGACCGATGAATTGTGGGTTTATGATCAAGTATATCTATGAATAATATTTGAATCTTCTCTGAATTCTTTTATGTATGATTGGTTATGTTTGCAAGTCTCTTCGAATTATCAGTTTGGTTTGGCCTACTAGATTGATCTTTCTTGCAATGGGAGAAGTGCTTAGCTTTGGGTTCAATCTTGCGGTGTCCTTTCCCGGTGACGGTAAGGGCAGCAAGGCACGTATTGTATTGATGCCATCGAGGATAATAGGATAGGGTTTTATTCATATTGCATGAGTCTATCCCTCTACATCATGTCATCTTGCTTAAGGTGCTACTCTGTTTTTAACTTAATACTCTAGATGCATGCTGGATAGCAGTCGATGAGTGGAGTAATAGTAGTAGATGCAGGCAGGAGTCAGTCTACTTGTCTCGGACGTGATGCCTATATACATGATCATACCTAGATATTCTCATAACTATGCTCAATTCTGTCAATTGCTCAACAGTAATTTGTTCACCCACCATAGAATATTTATGCTCTTGAGAGAAGCCACTAGTGAAACCTATGGCCCCCGGGTCTATCTTTATTATATTGATCTCCTACTACTTAGTTATTTCCTTTGCTATTTCCTTTGCCTTTATTTTACTTTGCATCTTTTATCATAAAAATACCAAAAATATTATCTTATCATATCTATCAGATCTCACTCTCGTAAGTGGCCTTATAGGGATTGACAACCCCTATTTGTGTTGGTTGTGAGGATTTATTTGTTTTGTGCGGGTGCGAGGGACTTGCGCGTAGCCTCCTACTGGATTGATACCTTGGTTCTCAAAAACTGAGGGAAATACTTACGCTACTTTGCTGCATCATCCCTTCCTCTTCAGGGAAAACCAACGCAGTGCTCAAGAGGTAGCACTCCATGACTAAGTCCTCACACTAGGATATATGCCGTGACAATTCCACGATAGTTGGCGCCCACCGTGGATCTATCGTACGATGGTTTCAAGTACTTAAAGGGCAACTTCGAAGGGATCAAGGGATACGCCATGGGCCGGATGACCAAGAGTCGCCGCGGCAAGCTCTACATCGACGACGCGGGCTGGGGCCCTGAGGCCAGCTCAATTGAGTACGGGTACCGGGTCCCCTTCGGTGGAATTCATGTCTTCATAGGCAAGATCGGCGAACCGGGCCCTAAGCCAGACATCTGCACCGACATCATCGAGACGGCTCAGCGTGCGAGACCCGCCCGGGTTCGGCCCGCCATGAATCGTGCCTTCGTGGGATTTATCCATGGAGCGGAATCTGAGGATAGATCAGCGTCTGGTGGTGAGACCGTCATTTACTCTGATGGCGGTCATCCACCGGCGAGACCGAGTCATTGTATCAACTGCAAGATGGCCGGCTTGGGGGCTGTTCCGATGGCGGTAGTATTCCAGACCCCTATGAGCCGCCGAACCGTGTTGCAATTTCACTCATCGACTGTGGCAGAGTTGGTTTCCGGGTCAGCGGCGGCAGCGGCTGCCGGGGCAAGAGGCCCTGAGCGCCCGCCGACTCAGGTCTTAACTGACTTACTGGATAAGCTGACAGCGCTGTTAACAGTGGTGGTTAACCCGGTGGAGCAAGATTAGCATAATGCGACGGTCGTAAAGTTGTGTCATGAGATAGCACAGGCCAAGGAGGAGCTAAATGCAGAAAACACTAGGATGGCCGAGGAGCGGGCTGCTTTGGATGCTCAGGCACAACGAATTCAGTCATAGTCTTACTGGCTCATGCTAGATCAGAACGTTTCAAACAAAGTCATGAGGAGGAGACATCAGACTCGTGTGTCGTTGGTTTATGAGCCAAGAAATCTCTTTAACACGCCAGAAGCAGGAACCAGTAACCTGGCAGTGGTAATCTGGGTCGAAGCACATGGGATGGGTGTGCCGGTTCAGCCACGCACGATGGACCCGCCTCGTCAGAACAATAACCCACCGCAGCACGTGTTGACGCCATCGGGTCATTATTCTAACCCTTTGGATAACATGATCGCTACGGCGTCACGATTGGCGGCTCTCCCGGTAGATGGTGAGTCGCCGACAGCGGTTGAAACATGGAAGGCTAGAGAGCTTCTTCAGATAGCACTGACTTAGCAGCAAGATTATTCTTACAGTCGTGACATGATTCATTCCACCCCTCGCCCGAGCCAAAGTTACAGCAAACATATTGATGAGCCGGCTGTATCAAGCAGTGGACAGAACCATAACCCGCCTCATGGACATAACCCGACAGGCGATGGCGCTGATGCTCAGAACGTAGTGGATCAAGGTAGAGCACGTCAAGAGGCCGAGCTGGCGGCTCAGTATGCGGCTCGTCAGCCTACTACGGTTCGTCCAACCACTTCTGTGGAGCCAGGGGTAACTTCTAGAAATTTGGGCGTGCCATGCTTAGTACCGGATCTACGTAATGAGCATTTGCCAAAGGATTTCAAGGGTCCTCGCAAGGTGCCTAACTATCACTACAAAAAAATCATTTCCGTGATGACACGTGTTTGTTACAGTAGGTCGCTTTTTTGTCATGCATGTACATCCATGAAAAATTTATGACAGAATCAAGATAGTCATACCTGTGCTGTCGTAGAAGTGTTCCATGACATTACCAAAGTTATCATCACGGAAGTGTCCACTTCCATGACGATAAATCGCGCGTCACAGAAGTGCTTTCATCAAGGGTGACCGACACGTGGCATCCACCGTAACGGAACGCCGTTAAGCTATCGGGTCGGGTTTTGGATCCGATAACCCGTTAACAGCCCCGACCAATGGGAAATTTCCACGTGTAAAATTCTTATTGGCCGGACGAAACATGTGTCAGCTTGTCAGTGGGTCAGATAGGCGCCTATGATACGTCGACACGTGGCACGGCCCAACAGAGGCCCATTCCTGTGAAAAGGCCGGCCCGTTTGACTTGGTCAAAAGGTGGCGGGCCGGCCCATGGAAAGCCTGTTAACGGCCTGTTCGCATATAGCCCATTTACAGCCCGCTAACCCAAGGCCCGTTACGCCCTATCCGAATTAGGCCCAGTAGCGTCATCTAGGCCATCCAGTATGATTCCAGCCCATTTTCACTTCTGGCCCATGTATGGCACATGACGTCTTTCGGCCCATATGAGGCCCTATGTAACTCTTGGCCTATTAACGACCCGTGGTGAAACTGGCCCGTAATGAACAGTGTATCTCTTTACACCCATTAATGGCCCATGGTGAAACTGGCCCGTAATGAACAGTGTATAACTTTATACCCATTAACGGCCCGTTATTCCGTTGTGCCGTTTCCAGCCCATGTTATCTTTCGGCCTTCTCAGAGCCCATTTATTCTTGGGCTCATTTCCAGCATTCGTTTACTTATGGCCGGTTACTGTCATTTTTTGCTTGTGGGCCAAATTCAGCCCGTGGTTATAGTCAGCCTGTTTGTGGTCCGTTAATATGTTGGGCCATTTTCATAGCGTCATCAAATGCGGCCTATTAACGATGGCCCGTTACGGTCGGCCCATGAACGGACGATTCCAACTCTAGCCCGTTTACGGCCATAATGCGGCCTGTTATTGGCCCATGTTTGGCCAATCGATCATATGGCCCATATAAGGCCCATTGATGATACGGCCCGTAGAAGGCCCATTGTTTCTACGGCCCGTAGAAGGCCTACTGTTTTTACGGCCCGTAGAAGGCCCACTATTTCTACGGCCCGTAGGAGGCCTAGTGTCACTACAGTAAATATTAGCCCATGGTTATTGTGGCCTAGTTTTAAAAAATAGGTTATTGCAGCCACTAGTTAACCGCGGAAAAAGAACTGCAATGACTACAAGCAAACAAATAAACAAGACAACAAGGAAATAAATAAGCAGGCAACTAATGCTAGGCTATCACGGCTATTACACATATTACATCCACTGGGCATCAAAGTTCGCCACCAGTGCAAATATAGGGAACAAAGCAGCATATCATATACACTGCCTGTCAAAATTGGCCACCAGTGCAAATAAACGCGGCAGCAAAACAAGAGCATAACTGAAACAACTTCAAAAGAGCTCAAGAAACGTTATCCTGGGTATCCACCATGCTGGCAATAAGCTTAGCAAGCTGATTAGCTTTGTCCTGTTTGGCGCTAAAATCCTCCAACGCTTGCTGTTGCACCAGAAAGTATGCATCGGAATGCTCCAGGGACTTCCGTGGTCCTTCCGCTTCTTGTCGCAGCACAGCTGATCGATATCTTTCAGCTTGTAGTTAAGACTCAAGAAACCGAACTGATTCAGACAGTGAGTTTGAATAGCTTGTGCAAGCGGTAGTGGCCAGTAACTCCAACACTAAACCAAGACAGGATGTGTCACTATCCTGAACCTTATCTGCATTACTTCCTTTACCATTGCTTAATAAGCCACTCTTCCCCAATATTTTGTCAGCACTCTAAAAGAAGAAACAAGCAGGCACATAACAAGTTTAGCATGTACTAGTATATGAAACTCATTTCGGTGAACCAGTTCATTAGTAAGCAAGTCTTCTATTGCCAAGTACTAGTACATAATAAAAGCATCAAACAAACATATATCTATGTCCTATGGTAGCAATGGAATCTTAAATTAGAACAGTTGTTCTTCAGGTTTAGGCACTTGTTCTACATGAAAAGAGTATAGTAAGACGCAAGAATATAATACTTAAAAATAGAAAATGAGCTCATAGACCTTACCACATTCTTGGTTCGGGACCAGTACAGAACAAGGCATTCCCATCCATCGTCCAGTAAATGTGTCTCAGGAGAACGTAAGGGAATTTGATGAGTTTCTTTGCCGGTGAAGTACGTTTTCTTCAGGTAATTCCGATACTACCACCAAGCATTATTGAAGATAGCAGAGGTATTAGCACAGGTTACCTCATCCTGAGTTTCCAAATCGGTCCTTCTCTATAGAGAAAAATGGGAAAATTTGTTGTATTATAACCATCATGGAGGTAGGATGTATGGGACGAAGCAAAGTAATTGCCATGAATAACATTACTTACACATAACTCCTGGACAAACACCTGCAACTGGCATTTTCCTTCATCTTCAGTATAATATTTCCAAGATGGGAAGATATGCACATACGATTTAACAACATCAAATGCTATAGATGCTAAACTACGACTAGCTGGTTGTGCTTCCTCCACAGGAATAAGCATACTAACTGGTGGAGTTGGGGTTCGCCGTGATAGTACTGGCCCTTTGGGCACTGGAGCTACCTTACTAACTGCTCTTGTTTGGGAGCTCTGTGGTGGAGATGGTGTTGTGTCAATAGGAACTGGGTTACTATCGGCTGGGGTTGGGGTTAGATTGGGTGAAGCTAGTTCTCTGTCCATCGTAGTAGGGGTACAATCTGCGAGAGTTTGGATTATGTGTGGTAGGGCTGGTTCTTGTGCATGTACAACCGGGGTGCTATCTCCACCAAGAGGTAGCACTGTTTTATTTGAAGACCGTGTTTTTAGTCCGCTAGATACTGGCATCACCCGCTCCAATTCAAATGGCTAATAAACAGAAAACATAGTTGAATGTACAGACATTGTATGAGAGACAGATGCAATAGATAGTGTGGAAATAAGAGGGCATGAAATAGTTGACATGTACATTGTTTAACTAAAACGGATAGCATGACATAATTTCACATATATGATGTCTATCTAAACTAGATAGCATAGCATAACATAATTCAAAGATATGATGAATAACTAAACAGGATCACATGACATAATTCACCTACATGTTATCTAAGTAATCAGGATCGCATCATTTAATTCACATATGTGATTTATATGCTAAACAGAGGGCATTCGACATGATGTCTGAACTAAGAACATGGTGTTGAATATTGTGTATATGATGTCTAAACTATGCAATGCAAGACACCGTATGCATGATATGAGCAGTATAATCGTGCCAAGTTAGAGCATACACCTCAGTGGGGGAATAGGACTGGTCATCTGTCTCTGAATCCATCTCTGAGGAGCTATCGGGACCCAACAAGAGATCAGCTTCGACAGGTAGCACTGTCTGCTCTGAAGGCCTTGTTTTCACTCCAGATTTTTTCATCTCCCACCCAAATGGCTGATTCACAGGAAGAGTAGTTTAATGTACAAACATTGTCGACAAATGGAAATGTAATGAAGAAAAGGATGGGCAAGATATCATTCAAATATATGATGCCTGGTTAAACAGGATGGCATTGCACATTTCACATATATTATGGCTAGCTAAAAGACATGAGACTGCATAATTCCCATATATGATATAGAAACTAAACAGGTGGCATTACAAAACATGTCTAAACTAAGAAGATGACATATATGATGTCAAAAGTAGGCACTGCAAGGCAACATATGCATGATATGACTAACATCATCATGCCAAGGTAGAGCAAACACCTTGGGGGTAAATAGTAGTGGTCAGCGGCGTCCGAATCCGCCTCAGAACAGATATCTTCCTCTGGATTACAATCTGGAGAGGGGTGGGGAGGGTTTGCCATTGAACCCACCATGGAGCGATGTCTGCATGACATTGTATTGCCGCGCAAAACTCTTCTCTTTTTCTCTACATGTTCAGCATGACTGTGTACAATATCTGACATGCATACGAAAAAAATATGGTGAGATTATGTAAGGAGAGCATGCAGAAATTTAGAGTGATGGTAACAACCAGTGGATCGATGTTTTTCCGTTGAACCAAAATAGCCCTAATGGATCGACGTGAATGTATAGTAATAAGCGATGCAACAAGTGTACAACCTCTTTGCCATAGCCGTGTCGACCTCAGCATCATTGGGTTGGTCGCTGAAGCAGTTGAGGCAGAGGTGGCTGTCGGAGGTGTGGAGGAAGATCTGAGGAATCTGTAGACGGCGTCCAGGGCACTGCTCTGTTGTGACAGATCGTTCTGTCGTTGGAGCAGCTTCGGTGAGCCGTAAGACGTCAAGGCTGAAGCAGCACAAGACAGACATCGTCAATCTCAAGTGGGATTCTAATAGCATCTCCAATAGATGATGTAAAATGGATGTAAAATTAACATCACCAAAAACCACCTGACTACAACAGATGAGGTAAAAACTGTTGACTCTGAACTTAACTGTCGAAACTGAAATTTACTGTGGAATCTAAATGCTACTGTCGAAACTGAACGCAATGGTAGCAGAGAGGCACTTGACATGAAGTTAGGGAGGGCTTGCAGTTCATCTTCAACCTGCACCCCCTGAGCCGCCAGCCACCACCGGCCGAACCGCCGGCCCCAGCGCCGCCTCGCCGCCCCGAAACAACTCGCCACTGCCGCCCCGGCCGGCCCTCTAGGCCCCCCGCCCCCACCCTGAACCCTAAGATAGATAGTGGGGTACCTCTCCGGCGAGCCCCCGTCCCCGCTGCGGGTGGTTCTTCCTTAACTCCG
>NC_041392.1:441245374-441277728 GCF_002162155.2 Triticum dicoccoides
TGAAGTGTGGCTTAATCGGAGCAGAGCAGCAGCACGAGCGAGAGGGAGAGCAGCAGCAGCAGCTGGGCGAGCGAGCGAGCGATCGAGAGCCGGAGCAGCAGCAGCAGATCTGGCTGGTATGGACACTGCCGCCGAAGGGGCCTCGCACTGTGGGAGAGCCACCATGGAGATGTCGCCCGCGGCGCCGGCTTCAAGGTAGCCACTCCATGGGGGTGCAGGATGGAGCACCGTCGGTGCCGAGAGGTTGAGTTAAGGAGAAGGTGCGATGCGATGAGTGTACAACCTCTTTGGTGGCGCCGAGTAGGCCTTGGCTTCGTCCGAGGAGTCGGTGAGGATGATGCGGTTCCGGTGGAGCAGGTTAAGGTGGCGCTGTGGGGATGGAGCAGCCGCGATAGACGAGGCGATTGTCAGATCAGCTCCTTGGAGGTGGAGGACGGGGCGGCTGAACCGGCTGGACGGCGAGATGGACGACGGATCCTCATCCGGGGAGGTGGACGAGGGACGTCGAGCTGTTGCGCTGGATGATGTCATGGGGGAAGAGGCTCCGGCTGGGCAGCGGTGATGTGGCGGACGGAGGAGGGTGGGGTTTCGCGGCTGGAGCGGAGAGGTTATGGCGGCCTGGGATTTCGAATGGCAAAAAGGGGCCGATGGGAGGGGGTGAAGCATGACTTAGGAACGCGCTTGTCCAAAATGTAGGGTGTATTTCAAAAGTATCCCCCACCGATTTGAACTAGCGGCCCTTTCGGCTTAGGGTTAGAAGGGGGATTTCGCGTGTCGGGATTTGGCAGCTAGAGGGAGTTTTCGCGCGCGTTGTAATTTCGGGATAGCAAGGCGCGGGTTGTGAAGGCGCTAGTTTTGGGAGCACGATATCTGAATTTTCGGGATATAACAAGACGTGGGTTGAATTTTAGGGACAAGCCTAACATGTAGTAATATTGTACTTGTACGTACCAAATCAATTCGCACTTCCCTCAACCAAAAAGAAAACGAAAAAAATAAAACTATTCACACCACACAAAGAGAGAGTCTTGCCCCGTTTTACTATACAAATGCTATTCAAAGCTACTCCCTCCTTCCATCTATATAGGGCCTAATGCGTTTTTCGATGCTAACTTTGACCAAATATTAGAGCAATGATACATGACATGCAACTTACACAAAGCACACCATTAAATTCGTCTGTGAAAGGTTCTTTCAATGATATAATTTTCACATTGTGCATGTCATGTACTATTAATCTTGTCAATAGTCAAAGGCGGTCTTAAAAATCTCATTACGCCCTATATAGATGGAAGGAGGGAGTATGAATCCATGTTATGTCCGATTAAATTTTTTCGCTTGCTGTATAATGCATGTAACCTACTCATACCAACATTTTAGTGCATTCCAAGTGTCTATACTACCACTGCAATTTGAACTAAATTTGAATTCGTTTCTCTATTTCAATAAGAATCTACAATCATGATTGTTGCCAACTTCAACCATCATAGTTTCCTTGCTATCCGCCAGATATAAATCAGACGACCTATAATGCAGGATGGCAGGCACACCATCATCAACAACTCCATTTTTTATAAGAGTAGAGATAAAACATATTAAATGTAGTATACCATGTTCATAACCACACCATGTGTATCACCGTTATATATATTCACACATCCATCAGTTTGAAACACTATGATAAATTCTTCAAATATCCGAATTCGCTTTTTATAATGAAGTATATATGATCTCTATTCGTCTTTTACACCCACAAAACCCTCTTATCTTTGTAGCTAGCGCTAACTTTCTCTTGTGCATGCACACGCCCGCATCCCTCTCACCCTCCCTCAGCATTCTCTAGCTCCATCGTGCAAATTCGTCTTTTCACTTTAGGTCGTTCACCCACGGTGTGTGTAGGCCCCCCAGCTCCTTTTTTACGGCACACATCGATCGATATGCCTCTCTAGCTAGGTGTGCCTAGCACAAACACAAGCTTCCCCTCTTTTCTTGTCACCGTCCATGCCTCACTCCCACCACTCTTTTCATCGTTCTCGTACTCGCACACTCCTCCCCCTCGATATAGTATGCCTCTCGTACCACCTCCTACATGCATCCCTCTCTCTCTATCCTTCTCCTCGTGCCTCATTTGCTTCTAACACACACATGCATGTATACCGATCGATCTCCCAACATATACCTAGATCGACTTTAACTACCCCCCCATCGATCGACGTACCTCACAAGTTATGTCTCTCCTTTCTCTTACAAAGGGCGATTGATCTTCCTATGTAGTTACGTCTGCTTACCACAGCCACATCGTCCCCCCTCATCATTCGTGCATGCCTCCTGACCCGTCTCTCACGCGCACGTGCACAGACAACAAGCAGCCATCTCCTCTCTTATTGATATTGCGGGCGTGCCCTCCGTTTGTCTAGCAAGCCTATCCCACCATTTGTTAGAAGCAACTCCACTACCACCCCCTCCAACACTCTAGCTCTGTCTCTCTCCCAACCTTATTCATCTCCTGCACATATGCATGGATGCTGATCGATCTCCCTTAATACATGAGGCAGATCGATCTCCTTAATACATGAGATAGGCCTCTCTCCTCCTCCACACATATACCAGCCATTGTACCTCTATAGTTAATTGGGCCTCCCTCTTCCCCCACCACACACCGATAGTCGAGCGCTGCAGGTAGGTATCCATGCCACAGAGACAAACTGCACATGTCCCATCTCACATTCCAGTAGGCCAGCCACTCTATATCTTTGACGTGGGCACACACAAATTCGATGGCACTCTTTATCGATCACGTGCGCACACACACACACATCATCCCTCTCTTCGATTCTATGGACACCTCAAGCCGATGATACCTCCACTCTCTTCTCGTGGATCGCCCCCTCTATATATTTGTTATATCCAGGACTCTATTTCACACACATTGCATATGTTAAATTTTTTGATTGACCCCCCCCCACACACACACAAAAAAAAAACTCTCAAGAACCCACACACTATATCTCTCTAGGTTTGTATCTCTCTCACACAACCCCACGTAGGTGGTGTACGTATACAAGAAGAGAATAGGTGCACCGTGCACGTACTCACGCTTCATGCCCAGCCACACCCGCGCGGGTACACGGTGGAGCTCATTTCTCCGCAGAAGCTGAATTTGTTTTTGAAACATCAAGTGGCCAGAGACTCGAAAACGTATTTGCCAATTAGTGATTTGTCAGGGCGGTGGATTTTAGTTTGTACGATAATGCTGCATCCACCTAAAGTAACGAAAGTTTTTACGTAAACTTCCTAGTAATTCCCTCTTCGTAGGTGCAGCATTACTCCTAACATTTGTAATATGAGTTTGAAACTTGTAATATTGCCGTGTCCTATTCCTGCATTTTCAAAATCCTGCAAATCAAACAGGTCCTAAGTTGGTGATGATGTTGTGCCTCCCATCTTTCACCAATAGCCGTTGGATCTAGATCTGACGCATACAAACCAAGCTTCTCCATTTTTGCAAAAAGATGCCCGCACTTGTTCCCTATTTACAAACAACTCCTTGTCTCTCACAATCTAGGAGTAGAAGGCCGTGGAAAAATCTGGCGCGATGGCCGCTATCGGAGCCGTCCACCCCCAATATTGGTGTTCCGTGCAATGCATGGGCATCTACGCACGGGAAATTATGTCGAACAGGGCTAGTTGTAAGCAGGCTAGCTCTACAGCCATGATGATAGTGACTGCAGACGGTGAGGCTGACTATGGTATGCCGAACATGGCGCCTATACTCAGGTGTCATCTCCAGCGCAGGGTCTTGTCACTTCACTGTGAGGAGCAGCACGTAATAATTTGACCAACGGGTAGTACAGTGCTAGTACTCCTACTACTACATTGGTAGTACTACTACTAGTACTAGTAGCACCACCGTCTGGATTTAGGAGTACTACCACGTCCACCGGCACTGAGGAACGTCTCCAGGTAGTATTGCTTGAGGCCGCCAGGGCGAGGGGCCACTTGGACGACAGCTCCGTCTCCTTGTTCGACGAGGTCCTCATCGGTTTCCTCGACAAGTTCACCGTCGTCAAGAAGCTTGCGGACGACTTTGACGTAAGCCTCCAGCCGACGCGCCCAGGCTCTACGATGCCCGCCACCCTCAATGGCCACTATGGTAACAACCTCTTCGACGCACTGGTGGCCCTGTGACTGCCCGCCGTCGTGCCGGAGAATGTCCACCTCGAGGTCGTGCTTGCCGCGCAGTGCCTGGCGCAGCAAGACACCATCGACATAATCACCCACGTCTACGCGCAAATCATCCACAAGGATTACTACATGCAAGAGGAGGACGATAGGATGCTGGCCTTCTTGGAGCGCAGGGCAACGTTGGACGGCACTGTTCAGAAGCACGTTGAGCTCGCCGCCAACGCCACTGCTCCTCACACGTCGGTTGGTGACCCGGCGCACTAGAGCGTGAGGATGTCGTTGAACGTTGATGGATCCATATGTATTTTTATCTTCCCGTCAAATCCATGTAGTAGTATATGATACTACAGTAATTATCTTACCGTTCGCATCAACTTCATAATTTTTGTACGTACTCCATGCATGAATGGCGCCAGAACCAAACTTCTCATTACTCTAGGCAAAATCGTTATTTTCTATCTATCGGTCGCGCCATGGAGCAGAACCAAATTTTACAAGTTATGAGTTCAAAAGGAAAAGCCTGTCGTGTTCGCATCACACCCCCACATGGTTGGTCCGGCACGCCGCTTAAGCA
This sequence comes from Triticum dicoccoides, assembly GCF_002162155.2. NCBI lineage: Eukaryota > Viridiplantae > Streptophyta > Magnoliopsida > Poales > Poaceae > Triticum > Triticum dicoccoides. The sequence continues at coordinate 441,250,134 of NC_041392.1, forward strand.
GGAATGCGTGCGGTGTTGCATTTTCACTTACAAGTGGGACCGCAGTTGAGCAAACCGACTATCGGCAAACCCCCACCCCGCCCACCGCATGATGGTTGAGAAAATAGGAGGGAGAAGAGATGGCTGTAGCATGGACTCCAAGAAAATTGGTGTCGGAAGGGACTCGTGTGGGTGGCGTGTGCCGTACTGCTAGACGTGAATGCCACTGAGTTATGGCCCATGCCATCCCACTATATCGAGCCTATATCGAGGTACGTAGAACAAATTTCCTGCAATCCATGCTCAGCCCTCCTCTATCTCTCTTCTCAGCCAGCCAGCGGACTCGCGGAGCCCATCGTCTGTTTGCTCACATGCGGCCCCACATGTTAGTGAAAACACAAGAGGACCCATTGAACCTGCACATCTTTCACCTCGATGTGCTGGTGATGAAAAACAAATCCAATAAAGATCTTCGGTGGCCGCTTTTGGAGTTACTCAAGGGTAGTAAGATTCTATTTATAGTTTAACCCAAGATGCACATCTCGTGGCTTCAACTACCAGTCTATTTTCTTTCATGACACGACCTGGATGCTGGATGTCCCACGTGTCAGCAAAAGGAGGAAGAACCTGACCAAATCTTCGGTTCTGCTATCGGATGCGATTAGTGCACTTGTTGATACTCCTACTAGAATAGAGGCTAGACATGAGACTAGATGCGAGGAAGCAACGTCTACTTCTTTACACTCGAAGAAGAAAGAAGCACGCAAGATCGAGCCTCCGCAGATCAACAATGAATGCATCGAGAAGGCACTAATCCAACTTACAAGAGTAGTAAAATGTATTCTTGTGGTTCTTGTTTTCTTTGGTCTTACTTTTCTAGTCAAAATTATCGTTGGAGTTCGTGCAAAACGGAGGTCCGTTTGGGGTCATGCGTTGGAGTTGGCCTTACAAGTGGGACCGCAGTTAAGGAAACCGACTATCGGCAAACCCCCACCTCGCCCGCTGTGCGATGGCTAAAGTTAGAGAAACGACGAGGTTGAAGAGATTGCTCTAGCACGGGCTCCAAGAAATAATATGGTGCCAGATGGATGTCGTGGTGGTGGCGTGTGCCGTACTCCTGGACGTGAATGCTTGTTCTGGCCCATGCCACCCTACTACTCCTACTACTTACTCCTACTAGTATATAGTATACTAGTATCGAGGATTCGAGGTGCTGGTTATGTACAACGACCACATTAACATATGGCTACAGTAAAAACACCCGCCCAACGCGCGAAGCATGTGAAGCTAGTACAAATTTAGAGAAACGACTCGAAAGCCATTCATAAATTTAGTAAGTTTATCACAGGCATATCATTTTATTACATACAACAGGTCATCAACCCACATCGACAACGAGGATACATTATAAATACTAAAGTTTTCACCACACAACAAATAACAAGCCATGAAATGAACTTCAACTCAACCATTCCGCGGTGTTGGAAACGCTTGCTTTGTACCACAAGTGATTCTCTAGGATGGGCCATCTGTTGTCGATCTGGAGACCAACGCAGGACCAATCATCTAGGCTGAAGCGGCCTACTATATCAGTACGAGGGTAGGGAACCACCCAAATGTCCGAGGTATAGACACAGTTGCTTCTCATAAATGTGTCAACAGCAGTTGGATCGCCTTTCACCATCATCGGATAGTTTTGTCCAAGGAAGAGCGAGTTTTCTCCAAGACTATCAATTCTGTGCCAGGGAGAAGGAGTTGGCGCTAGCACACTAGTATCCATCCCAAATACCATGCAACGGGTGTTGGAATAGGTCCGGAGAGTGTGACCATGGGAGACACCTGCTTCCTTAGCAGTAACATCATCGGTGGGCTGTATACACACAAGAAGAGGTGATCCATCAGAATTAGTTGCCAGGCGCCACAGAGTATATTGCTACGTCTTGAGCTTGCGTTGGTTTTCCTCGAAGAGGAAGGGATGATGCAGCAGAGTAGCGTAAGTATTTCCCTTAGTTTTTGAGAACCAAGGTATCAATCCAGTAGGAGGCCACGCTCAAGTCCCTCGTACCTGCACAAAACGTTAGCTACTCACAACCAACGCGATTAGGGGTAGTCAATCCCTTCACGGTCACTTACGAGAGTGAGATTTGATATATATAATATTTTTTGGTATTTTTGGTATAAAGATGCAAAGTAAAAAAGTAAAGGCAAAGTAAAAAAGCAAAGCAAGATTAAAGTGATGGAGATTGATATGATGAGAATAGACCCGGGGGCCATAGGTTTCACTAGTGGCTTCTCTCAAGAGCATAAGTATTCTACGGTGGGTGAACAAATTACTGTTGAGCAATTGACAGAATTGAGCATAGTTATGAGAATATCTAGGCATGATCATGTATATAGGCATCACGTCCGTGACAAGTAGACCGAAACGATTCTGCATCTACTACTATTACTCCACTCATCAACCGCTATCCAGCATGCATCTAGAGTATTAAGTTAAAAACAGAGTAACGCTTTAAGCAAGATGACATGATGTAGAGAGATAAATTCATGCAATATGAAATAAACCCCATCTTGTTATCCTTAATGGCAACGATACAATACGTGCCTTGCTGCCCCTTCTGTCACTGGGAAAGGACACCGCAAGATCGAACCCAAAGCTAAGCACTTCTCCCATGGCAAGAACTACCAATCTAGTTGGCCAAACCAAACGGATAATTCGAAGAGACTTGCAAAGATAACCAATCATACATAAAAGAATTCAGAGAAGATTCAAATATTATTCATAGATAGACTTGATCATAAACCCACAATTCATCGGTCTCAACAAACACACCGCAAAAAGAAGAAGATTACATCGAATAGATCTCCACAAGAGAGGGGGAGAACTTTGTATTGAGATCCAAAAAGAGAGAAGAAGCCATCTAGCTACTAACTATGGACCCGAAGGTCTGAGGTAAACTACTCACACTTCATCGGAGAGGCTATGGTGATGTAGAAGACCTCCGTGATGACGGCCCTCTCCGGCTGAGCTCTGGAACAGGCCCCAAGATGGGATCTCATGGATACAGAAAGTTGCGGCGGTGGAATTAGGTTTTTGGCTCCTTATCTGATCGTTTGGGGGTACATAGGTATATATAGGAGGAAGGAGTACGTCGGTGGAGCATCGAGGGGCCCATGAGGCAGGGGGCACGCCCTAGGGACGCCCCCACCCTCGTGACCGCCTCTTTGACTCATTGGAGTAGGGTCCAAGTCTCCTGGATCACATTCGGTGAGAAAATCACGTCCCCGAAGGTTTTATTCCGTTTGGACTCTGTTTGATATTCCGTTTCTTCGAAATACTGAAATAGGCAAAAAAAACAGCAATTCTGGGCTGGGCCTCCAGTTAATAGGTTAGTCCCAAAAATAATATAAAAGTGGAAAATAAAGCCCAATATAGTCCAAAACAGTAGATAATATAGCATAGAGCAATCAACAATTATAGATACGTTGGAGACGTATCAGGCATCCCCAAGCTTAATTCATGCTCATCCTCGAGTAGGTAAATGATAAAAAGAGAATTTTTGATGCGGAGTGCTACTTGGCATAATTTCAATGAAAATCTTCTTAATTGTGATATGAATATTCAGATTCAAAAGATTCAAGACAAAAGTTTATATTGACATAAAAATAATAATACTTCAAGCATACTAACAAAGCAATTATGTCTTCTCAAAATAACATGGCCAAAGAAAGTTATCCCTACAAAATCATATAGTCTGGCTATGCTCTATCTTCACCACACAAAGTATTTAAATCATGCACAACACCGATGACAAGCCAAGCAATTGTTTCATACTCTAACTTTTTCAAAACTTTTTCAATCTTTACGCAATACATGAGCGTGAGCCATGGATATAGCACTATAGGTGGAATAGAATGGTGGTTGTGGAGAAGACAAAAAGGAGGGGAAGATAGTCTCACATCAACTAGGCGTATCAACGGGCTATGGAGATGCCCATCAATAGATATCAATGTGAGTGAGTAGGAATTGCCATGCAACGGATGCACTAGATCTATAAGTATATGAAAGCTCAAAAAGAAACTAAGTGGGTGTGCATCCAACTTGCTTGCTCATGAAGACCTAGGGCAATTTGAGGAAGCCCATCATTGGAATATACAAGCCAAGTTCTATAATGTAAAATTCCCACTAGTATATGAAAGTGATAACATGAGAGACTCTCTACTATGAAGATCATGGTGCTACTTTGAAGCACAAGTGTGGTAAAAGGATAGTAGCATTGCCCCTTTTTATTTATTTTCTCTTTTTTGGGGGCCTTTTTTTTTCTTTGCCCTTTCTCTTTTTTGGGACAATGCTTTATTAAATGATGATAATCACACTTTTATTTATTTACAACTCAATGATTACAACTCGATTCTAAAACAAAGTATGACTCTATATGGATGCCTCCGGCGGTGTACCGGGATATGCAATGAATCAAGAGTGACAAGTATGAAAAAAATTGTGAACGGTGGCTTTGCCACAAATACTATGTCAACTACATGATCATGCTAAGCAATATGACAATGATGAATGTTTCATGATAAACTAGATGGTGGAAAGTTGCATGGCAATATATCTCGGAATAGCTATGGAAATGCCATAATAGGTAGGTATGGTGGCTGTTTTGAGGAAGGTATATGGTAGGTGTAGGATTGTAACATCCCAAAATTCTAAATTTTGGAATGTTATATTAAATAAATCACTTTGATTATTTGTTTGATTGTGAGTGATTGATTGTGTGAAATTGAGTGAAATTGGAAACTTTTTGAAAGTTGAATGAGAGGGAATGAAATGACTTCCCAAACTTTCATCCTTGCATTTGATCTCAATGAAATTCAAATTTATTTCATCACCACAACCCTAGAGTGAAGAAAACATGACTTCTTCCAGAAACAAAAAGGGTTTCGAAAGATTTTTGAATTTCATTTTGAAGGTATTTCAAATTTATAAACTTTATGCAACTCAATGATTTTCATGAGAGAAGATAAAATGACTTCTTCAAAACATATGAAATATGAGTTGGAAGTATGAAGAAAGGTTTGAAGATGGTTTGAATTTTTTTAAAAAAATTCAAAACCATTTGGAGTTATTTGGTTTTATTTCAAATTATTTTCTCCAAAATTAAGATATATAGAAAATAGGGTAAAATGATTCCCTACATTAGAAAAATGGAGAAAATTAAGTTTGAAATAATTTTGGTATTTTAAAGTAGTTTTATTTTGAATTTTAATTGCATCAAAAGTAATTTTTTATTTATTAGAATTTTTGTGTATTTTATTTCACGTTGTAAAAATGTTCATGTTGCAGGATTTATTTTTGCGGTCATTTTGATATATTATATGCCTATATACATTTATTATTTAGTTTGTTTGTTTCTTTCTTTTTGTTCTGTGTTTAAAAAGAATAGGAAAAACCTTTTTAAAAAAACGACTGAAGACCCCAGGCCCAGCTACCTCTCTCTCTCCTGCGGCCCACCAGACGGGCCGGCCCAGCCGCGCGCAACCGCGACCGAATCCCGTAGGATTCGCCCGCCCGATCCCTCTTTCCTTTCCCCTCCTCTCTCTGTGCATGGTACCCACCGACCGCTCGCGCGTCTCGCACGATCACCTTCCTCCTCCCCGCGCCCCTTTCCTTCTCGCCGGCAACTGGATCCGCCGCTGCTCCCCTTTCCTTCCGGAGCTTCCCTCTTCTCCAAGCACCCTCCCCTCTGTAAATACCCCTCTCCTCTCCGTTCCGCCCCTAAAGACGCCCCGAACCTCTCTCCCTCGCCGCCTATTGCTCGCCGGAGCTCCGCCTCCGCCACCGCGCCATTGTCTCCCTAGCCACTCCCTCCGTCTTCCCCGAGCCCCACCACCTCCACCAATCACCTCGACCCCGTCCACCGCACCTCCCCGAGGACTCACCCGAGCTCCTGCGCCCTTGGAACACCATCGCCGTCGACCACCCGAACATCACTGCCGCCCCAAGCTCGCCGCCATCCTCCTCCGACGTACCCGAGCACCACCGAGGCCACAACCGTGATCGCCTTCGTCCGCTGCATCCCCCCGACGAGTTCATCGAGCTCATCAACGACCGGAGCGCCGTCCCCGTCGACCACCGAAGTCGGAGCACCTCGCCGGAGTTCATCGCCGCCGCGGTGAGCTTCACCTCCCTCCGATCCTTTTTCAATGGCTTAGATTAGATCTCTATATGGTTAGGTTTTATTTTATTAGATCGGATTTCAGTGCGGTTTATTTACGGTTAGTTCGGTTTATATCTAAACCGGTTCACTGGTTTTCCTTTATTCGTACGCGCGTTAACGGTTTAGTTATATATCGCCCGAGCGTGGTTTAGCGTTGGATCGCCCACTGCTTAGGCCCAATAGCAGCCCGACGCGTAGTACCTGCCAGTTTTTTTTTAGTTTATTTTCGTTTCTGTTTAAAAAACAGAAATAGTTTCAATTTTAGATTGCTTATATCTTTTAGTGTCTTTATCCAAATTGAGTGATTCTTTTTGCATTAGATTCAAAATTTCTTGCAGTTTCTGTTTGTGTCCTTAGATATAAAGTTTGAGTAGTTTAAATTTTGAGTTTGATGAAATTTGTTCAAATCACTAATTTGGCCGTATCTTGAGTTTTATAAAATATTTTTATTTGTTTCTTTTTGCTATTAAAAGTTTATGAAAAATACTTTCTGTTAAAATTAGTTGTTTTATATTTTCTTTTCTGTTTATTTATTATATCAGTATTTTCTTTGTTGTTAAATTTTACTTAGGACAAAGCTATTTTGGGTTATGTCTTAGAATTTTTCTTTAGTAGTTTTCTTGTGTAGTTTTCATTGGTTTATTATTTTGTGTTCTTTGTGAATTGCATTTTTTTTTTATTTTGTTTGTGAGTGTTGGAAATTGCTTTCTAGTATGTTTGCTTATGCGAATACTATGTTTTACTATATAGATTTTCATCGGAGAGTTGTGTATAGTGCTATCAAGTTTTGCGAGAGCGATATTATCTTCATCAAGTAATACCAGGCAAGTTCACTTTGATCATGTTTTTCATACCTATGTTTTATTTGCATGTAGTAGCACATTTTCAATAATCCCGCCAATAGTGATATTGATTTCTTGTAGTTGAGTAGAATGCATGAGGTAGGAACCCATCTACCTGTTATCAAGCCCGGGACATTATATAGTTTTAGTGCTACGCTATAGTAGACAGGGTTTGGTATGAGTGCATGAAAGTGGTGTGAAGAAGGAGGACTCTACGTCAATGGAGACAACTTCATGATGGCACCGGCAAGGACTGCATCTTCTGGACTCCTCAAGATTTCGAGACTCGAGACAAGAATTCAATACACACTACTGGGTGAAGGACGGTTGACGGGCACCCTGGAGAAACCAGTGGTTGGCTAGGATGCATGGAGAAGCGCCATGACATCTTGCGGAAAGCTTCACCCAGACTCAAAGAGACGGAAGAATACTTCATGCCTGGAAGCTTACCTGTGCAATCGCAAGTCACTATGGGCTCTGGCTTGGTTGACCTTAGTGATGACTCTGGCTGGGACGGTGCTAGCAGATGTAGAACTACGGTAGGATTGGATGAGCACCGGAAGTGGTCAGAGGAACTCTTCGGAAGACCATGTTTCGGTCATCTTATTCTCAAACACCCTGAAGTGCGAGAATGTAAAGAGAGGGATCGAATCTTGCGGGTAAAGTGTACAAACCTCTACAGAGGGTTAAAACCTAATCGATTAGCCGTGTCCCCGGTTACGGACAATTTGAGCCTCTGGACTTGGATCTATCTCGGAACACTCAACACCGGACTGATAAATTAATTGTGGACAACTTATGATGATTTGGGCTATGAGACATCGGTTGGAGGAACCATGTCATGATAGAAAACTCTGTAGTACAGACCCTGGATAATTCCTTTGATGTAGGGAAAATAAAACCAGCTTTTATGCAAACAAAACTCAGATACAGAGCCACAAAGCCATATTGCATATAGTATAGTTTATCATCTGTTTTTCTTACAGTGATCTTGCCGGTACATTCAATGTATTGACCTACACGGCTGCAACGTCTCATGTTGCAGATATGTTTCTTCCGACGAGTAAGAGTTACATCATAGGGTTACGGTCTACACTCAACCTGCCGATGGCGTTGATGGGACTCCACATCCGATTGTTTGTTTCCGCTGAGACTTATGAGGTATATATCAGCTTTATGTTATTTATACATGTGATTGCACTTTGATATATACATTGATGTACTGTGTGTGCCAGCATACCGATCCAAGGATGGCACAGATACACAGAGGCTTGACCGTCTGAGGTCGGGTCGCTACAGACATGGTATCAGAGCACATGTTGACTATAGGACGTGACCCTAGAAATCAGAAAGCCCTAGGACAGGAAATCTCTAAAACTTTATTTTCAAAAGAATCTATTACTTCTCATCTTTTCTGATTTTATCAAATAACCTCTCTTACTTCAAATAGTTAGAATATACCCCTTTCCCTTTTGACCACACGGAGGATCAACTAAAGCCGCTCCAAGAAGGACAAGATATCGGACAACCGATGACCATTTCGGATTGAAGAGGATCTCACCATGCATTAGAAGAGTTAAAGCTACAATAGTTGAAGACTCCGAAGACTTGAAGAATTTGATGAATTATTTAACCTTTAGAAGACCAAACCCATGTTATATACTTACGTTAGATGCGGCGATTTGTGAGCTGTCATTTGTTTGATGTTTTTCCGACAGCCACAAAATAAAACTCATTTCTTCAAAATTATTGTTTGTATTGTGTATATTCCTCCCCACCTCTCTTATCTCACCCTAAAACCCTTGGACCCAGTAGATGATGAATGAAGTTGGACTGGTATTCTCTGGACCGAAAACCCAGCCAGAGGCAGATCTATGGATTCAGAACATGGAGAATCACTTCGGGAGCAATTTGGTTTCAAGGAAGAATGAAGTATCGTATGCTCTTCAGTACTTTGAAGGAAGTGCTGCAACATGGTGGCATATGCATCAAGCTATACAGGGATGGAATGGAGCAAGGACTTGGGAAGAATTCAAGAAGACTCTAACAAGATCACGTCTTATCCGGAAGCACCATGATACCCCAAGAAATAAACCTTCTGCCTACAAGATTTGTGGAGAAATAGGACACACCCAGGAGGAACACAAGGATGGACGCCCTCATTGTGAGGAGAAACACCCAGCTAAAGAATGCCCAACTTGTCAGGTGACTTGTTTCTTGTGTGAAGGAACCACCCACTACCCAGCTCAGTGTCACATTTACCCCACGGTGCAACAAACTATTCAGAAGCAGGAAGAAGGAATGAAAGAAGCCCTCCGAGAAGTTATGAAAGAACCTGTGATTAAGGAAAGTGTTGAAGACCCTGATGGAGAAAACCTCAACAGATTTTACTCCAATGCATGTTATTCATGTGGAGAAGAAGGACATTTTTCACAGTATTGCACCAAGGAAAGAAAAGAGTATCTGGGATACTTCCCGACAGAAGCAGTGGAGTTTGATCCACAGGGAATAGAACGTTTGATCAGAACAAAGAAAACCAGGAAGAGAAAACAAAGACACCCTCAGAACAACCCAATTTCTGCAAAGAGGGACAAGAGTCATATTACCTGTTTTGAATGTAAGGACGTCGGGCATTATGCCAATGATTGTCTCGAAAGGAAGCAAGGAACTCAAGGAGCAGGCACCATCACCAAGAAGCCTTGAGACATGCCAGAAGTTATTTGTTTTCGCTGCAAGGAAGCAGGACATTTTGCTAGGGATTGTACAAATCATGAGAAAGCTGGAGCTGAGTAGTGGAGATGTTGATATCAGTAATAAGGGTAGTAAGGAAAACACTTTTTCATGAGAATGCGGGGTTGAGTTATGTAATAGATTACTCAGATATTGTAAAAATTCATGACTCAATAAAGTTGATATGTCATATGCTGAAAGGATTTAAGGAGTTGTTATGTTTTATCATGGAAATTAATATTCTGGGTGAACATGGAAGAAAATGAGTTGTGATGCATAAACTGGATGTTGGAAATTGAGTTTGAAGTTCTGTTTGGATGATATGAATGTGTACCCAAGGAGATATGTACCTTATTCTGAGCACCATTTTTGTTTTACAACTGCAGATGACGACCCTTTATGAGTCTTTCCTTAAAGGTCCGGAAACGATCATGACCCTGACAAGTGATCATGATTACCCGAAGATACTGAAGGACATGATGAAGCATATTCACCTTGAAGGAGATGCAGTCTACAAAGGCTACCCCTTCATGCAAAAGGGAGTGGAACTTTGGTATGTGAAGGTACACCTCCACCGTATGAAAGGAGTTTGCCCAAAGATGATGGGGCAGTACTTTTTCATCTCACGTGTACCACAAGCAACTTTCTTCGACGCTGTTCGTGAAGCAGCCATGGAAGCCATACGCCAGATCAGAGAAATACTTGAAGCAAGACTCCGTTATACTCAGGAATACCTAAGAGAAGTGCATGCAGAGATGATGGAAATGAATCTCAAGGCCACCATGATGAAACAGAAGATTGAAGATTTCAAGGCGCATGTCGCACAATTCCAGTGGGACTGGAGAATCCTCAAGGAGGAAAAATGAATAAAGTAGGAAGTAATGCCTGACCATACCAAACCATGTGGGTGGCAGCATTTGTAACAAAGTACTTTTTTGGAATTTGGATTTACGAAAAATGGTTAAGGATGTAATAAAAGATTTGATATGAAAATAATATGATTTATGGATAAACTAGTGCATTTTTTGGTGTGGTAGTACTCCGTAAAGCCACAAGATCAATGAAGAAAGAAATGTGTTATTCATGACAGTCCATAGAAGGGAGCGGGACCAAATAAGTTGGAGTTTTGTATGATCGTCACCACAAGGGTATGAAGGAAGAAGTACTATTGGATTTAAAGGAGATGTAATGTTGGAATACGGAATGATAATCCTCGAAAGGATGAGTTAAATTTTACAAGAGTTGAAGTGGGCCATAACCCACAGGCCCCGGAGTTAATAAGAAGCAAGCACACTCTTGCTGAAGGAAGATATTTTGGAAGAAAACTCTGAGTTAATCAACCGACATTTTTAGGAGGATACGAAAACCCTAGAGATGTGAAGAACCGTTAGATGTCTTGTTCAACTTGCAGAAACAATGGATTTATTCGAACTCAGTTTGTCGACGAGAGAAATTCTGCAATGCTTGTGAGTATGCCCAAGTGTTAGAATACGTGATTCGATGTCTACATATGTAGTAATGGTTCAAGTACGGGATGGATTGGCTCCCATACCGGAGACTTCTATCATGAACTATCATATGTTGATGGAAAATCAGAGAGCCTTGAAAACCTTAGAAGAGGGCCGACACGTCAAGCCATAAAACCATAGAATGGTAGGATGATTGATCCATGTATCATGCACCCGTTGCCAATCGTAGGATAGACGGTGAGATTCAACCAAACCCATTTTTCTGCAGGAGAAACCATACATGGTTGACCACCATGAGAATTTCGATAGTTATTTAGTATTGGCGACAGACCAGTCAGCTAAGAAGACCCAGACTCGGAAGAACGTCACCAGGATGAAAGGACACGTGTTTGAGGAAAAGGTTATGCCCCGACCGGAACAACACCCGTGAAAGAGCTATTCCGGAGTATATGAGAACACCGACACCAGCAACCCAAAAGGATGGAGTACATGAGTTTTGTCTGAACCATACCCATGCTTTTAAGTGTGGTAGCACACTAGACCCTTCCGACCAAAATATTTGATAGAAGACCCCCCAACCCCTAACCTTTTCTTGCTAGCCTCTTCGAATCTCGAGGACGAGATTCATTTTAAGTGTGGTAGGTTTGTAACATCCCAAAATTCTAAATTTTGGAGTGTTATATTAAATAAATCACTTTGATTATTTGTTTGATTGTGAGTGGTTGATTGTGTGAAATTGAGTGAAATTGGAAACTTTTTGAAAGTTGAATGAGAGGGAATGAAATGACTTCCCAAACTTTCATCCTTGCATTCGATCTCAATGAAATTCAAATTTATTTCATCACCACAACCCTAGAGTGAAGAAAACATGACTTCTTCCAGAAACAAAAAGGGTTTCGAAAGATTTTTGAATTTCATTTTGAAGGTATTTCAAATTTATAAACTTTATGCAACTCAATGATTTTCATGAGAGAAGATAAAATGACTTCTTCAAAACATATGAAATATGAGTTGGAAGTATGAAGAAAGGTTTGTAGATGGTTTGATTTTTTTTGGAGTTATTTGGTTTTATTTCAAATTATTTTCTCCAAAATTAAAATATATAGAAAATAGGGTAAAATGATGCCCTACATTAGAAAAATGGAGAAAATTAAGTTTGAAATAATTTTGGTATTTTAAAGTAGTTTTATTTTGAATTTTAATTGCATTAGAAGTACTTTTTTATTTATTAGAATTTTTGTGTATTTTATTTCACTTTGTAAAAATGTTCATGTTGTAGGATTTATTTTTGCGGTCATTTTGATATATTATATGCCTATATACATTTATTATTTAGTTTGTTTATTTCTTTCTTTTTGTTCTATGTTTAAAAAGAATAGGAAAAACCTTTTTTAAATGACTGAAGACCCCAGGCCCAGCTACCTCTCTCTCTCCCGCGGCCCACCAGACGGGCCGGCCCAGCCGCGCGCAACCACGACCGAATCCTGCAGGATTCGCCCGCCCAGAAGACGGAATGATTGCTCGGTATGATATAGATTCTTAGCCAGGGGTTTGGTAGCTTATGCCCCCTAGTTTGCAACGTAGAGCAGAAATGGTTGAAACGGCTCCCATTGTGTGTGGGAATTCTTTCAAATGTGCAGATCCCTCTTTCCTTTCCCCTCCTCTCTCTGTGCGTGGGACCCACCGACCTCTCGCGCGTCTCGCGCGATCACCTTCCTCCTCCCCGCGCCCCTTTCCTTCTCGCCGGCGACCGGATCCGCCGTTGCTCCCCTTTCCTTCCGGAGCTTCCCTCTTCTCCAAGCACCCTCCCCTCTATAAATACCCCTCTCCTCTCCGTTTCGCCCCTAAAGACGCCCCGAACCTCTCTCCCTCGCCGCCTATTGCTCGCCGGAGCTCCGCCTCCGCCACCGCGCCATTGTCGCCCTAGCCACTCCCTCCGTCTTCCCCGAGCCGCACCACCTCCACCAATCGCCTCGACCCCGTCCACCGCACCTCCCCGAGGACTCACCCGAGCTCCTGCGCCCATGGAACACCACCGCCGCCGACCACCCGAACGTCACCGCCGCCCCGAGCTCGCCGCCGTCCTCCTCCGACGTCCCCGAGCTCCACCGAGGCCACAACCGTGATCGCCTTCGTCCGCTGCATCCTCCCGACGAGTTCACCAAGCTCACCGACGACCGGAGCGCCGTCCCCGTCGACCACCGAAGCCGGAGCACCTCGCCGGAGTTCATCGCCGCCGCAGTGAGCTTCTCCTCCCTCCGATCCTTTTTCAATGGCTTAGATTAGATCTCTGTATGGTTAGGTTTTACTTTATTAGATCGGATTTTAGTGTGGTTTATTTACGGTTAGTTTGGTTTATATCTAAACCGGTTCACTGGTTTTCCTTTATTCGTACGCGCGTTAACGGTTTAGTTATATATCGCCCGAGCGTGGTTTAGTGTTGGATCGCCCACTGCTTAGGCCCAATAGCAGCCCGACGCGTAGTACCTGCCAGTTTTTTTTAGTTTATTTTCGTTTCTGTTTAAAAACAGAAATAGTTTCAATTTTAGATTGCTTATATCTTTTAGTGTCTTTATCCAAATTGAGTGATTCTTTTTGCATTAGATTCAAAATTTCTTGAAGTTTCTGTTTGTGTCCTTAGATATAAAGTTTGAGTAGTTTAAATTTTGAGTTTGATGAAATTTGTTCAAATCACTAATTTGGCCGTATCTTGAGTTTTATAAAATATTTTTGATTGATTCTTTTTGCTACGGTTTTGTTATTGATTTGTCTATCCAGAGTAATATAGTGATTTATTTTTAGTTTATTTTAAATTAAGTTTTTAGCAAAACAGTATTGTTTTAGTTATAGTTTTGTTTTAGTCTTTTCTTTATTGTTTTTATTAGTTTTAAATTATTTCTTTTTGTCACTCTTGAAAATTTTAGTTTTGTTTCTGTTAGTCAACAAAAGAAAATTTCGTTTTTATTTTTAAAACTTATTTTACTTAGTTTTGTATGAAAACTTGTTTAGGTCATAGTTAGTGTTTCATAAAATCTTTTTATTTGTTTCTTTTTTCTATTAAAAGTTTATGAAAATACTTTCTATTAAAATTAGTTGTTTTATATTTTCTTTTCTGTTTATTTATTATATCAGTATTTTCTTTGTTATTAAATTTTACTTAGAACAAAGCTATTTGGGGTTATGTCTTAGAATTTTTCTTTAGTAGTTTTCTTGTGTAGTTTTCATTGGTTTATTATTTTGTGTTCTTTGTGAATTGCATTTTTTTTGATTTTGTTTGTGAGTGTTGGAAATTGCTTTCTAGTATGTTTGCTTATGCGAATACTATGTTTTACTATATAGATTTTCATCGGAGAGTTGTGTATAGTGCTATCAAGTTTTGCGAGAGCGATATTATCTTCATCAAGTAATACCAGGCAAGTTCACTTTGATCATGTTTTTCATACCTATGTTTTATTTGCATGTAGTAGCACATTTTCAATAATCCCGCCAATAGTGATATTGATTTCTTGTAGTTGAGTAGAATGCATGAGGTAGGAACCCATCTACCTGTTATCAAGCCCGGGACATTATATAGTTTTAGTGCTACGCTATAGTAGATAGGGTTTGGTATGAGTGCATGAAAGTGGTGTGAAGAAGGAGGACTCTACGTCAATGGAGACAACTTCATGATGGCACCGGCAAGGACTGCATCTTCTGGACTCCTCAAGATTTCGAGACTCGAGACAAGAATTCAATACACACTACTGGGTGAAGGACGGTTGACGGGCACCCTGGAGAAACCAGTGGTTGGCTAGGATGCATGGAGAAGCGCCATGACATCTTGCGGAAAGCTTCACCCAGACTCAAAGAGACGGAAGAATACTTCATGCCTGGAAGCTTACCTGTGCAATCGCAAGTCACTATGGGCTCTGGCTTGGTTGACCTTAGTGGTGACTCTGGCTGGGACGGTGCTAGCAGATGTAGAACTACGGTAGGATTGGATGAGCACCGGAAGTGGTCAGAGGAACTCTTCGGAAGACCATGTTTCGGTCATCTTATTCTCAAACACCCTGAAGTGCGAGAATGTAAAGAGAGGGATCGAATCTTGCGGGTAAAGTGTACAAACCTCTGCAGAGGGTTAAAACCTAATCGATTAGCCGTGTCCCCGGTTACGGACAATTTGAGCCTCTGGACTTGGATCTATCTCGGAACTCTCAACACCAGACTGATAAATTAATTGTGGGCAACTTATGATGATTTGGGCTATGAGACATCGGTTGGCGGAACCATGTCATGATAGAAAACACCGTAGTACAGACCCCGGATAATTCCTTTGATGTAGGGAAAATAAAACCAGCTTTTATGCAAACAAAACTCAGATACAGAGCCACAAAGCCATATTGCATATAGTATAGTTTATCATCTGTTTTTCTTATAGTGATCTTGCCGGTACATTCAATGTACTGACCTACACGGCTGCAACGTCTCATGTTGCAGATATGTTTCTTCCGACGAGTAAGACTTACGTCATAGGGTAACGGTCTACACTCAACCTGCCGATGGCGTTGATGGGACTCCACATCCGACTGTTTGTTTCCGCTAAGACTTATGAGGTATATATCAGTTTTACATTATTTATACATGTGATTGCACTTTGATATATATATTGATGTACTGTGTGTGCCAGCATACCGATCCAGCACAGATACACAGAGGCTTGACCGTCTGAGGTCGGGTCGCTACAAGGATACCGGCGAAAGGTGTGCGGTATTAGAGAGGCTAGCAAAGGTGGAAGGGTGAGAGTGCGTATAATCCAGGGACTCAACATTAGTCATAAAGAACTCATATACTTATTGCAAAAATCTAGAAGTTATCAAAGCAAAGTATTACGCGCATGCTCTTAGGGGGATAGATTGGTAGGAAAAGACCATCGCTCGTCCCCGACCGCCACTCATAAGGAAGACAATCAATAAATAAATCATGCTCTGACTTCATCACATAACGGTTCACCATACGTGCATGCTACGGGAATCACAAACTTTAACACAAGTATTCTTTAAATTCACAACTACTCAACTAGCATGACTTTAATATTATGACCTCCATATCTCAAAACAATTATCATGCTTCAATCTTTTCTTAGTATTCAACACACTCAAAAGAAAGTTTCACACATCTTGAATACCAAGCACATTATTATTAAGCAAATTACCATGCTATTAAGAGACTCTCAAAATAATTTAAGTGAAGCATGAGAGATCAATAGTTTCTTTAAAAAAAATCCACCACCGTGCTCTAAAAGATATAAGTGAAGCACATAGGGCAAAATTATAACGCTCAAAAGATATAAGTGAAGCACATAGAGCAAAACTACTTAGCTCAAAAGATAGTGAAGCACATAGAGCAAAACTACATAGCTCAAAAGATATAAGTGAAGCACATAGAGTATTCTATCAAATTTTAATTCATGTATGGCTCTCTCAAAAGGTGTGTACAGCAAGGATGATTGTGGCATACTAAGACACAAAGACACAAATAATACAAGACGCTCCAAGCAAAACACATATCATGTTGGTGAATAAAAATATAGCTCCAAGTAAATTACCGATGGAAGTGGACGAAAGAGGGGATGCCTTTCGGGGCATCCCCAAGCTTTGACTTCTTGGTGTCCTTGGATTATCTTGGGGGTGCCATGGGCATCCCCAAGCTTAGGCTCTTTCCACTCCTTGTTCCATAATCCATCAAAAGAATTCACCCAAAACTTGAAAACTTCACAACACAAAACTTAAAGTAGAAAACTCGTGAGCTCCGTTAGCGAAAGAAAACAAAAGACCACTTCAAGGTACTGTAATGAACTCATTCTTTATTTATATTGGTGTTAAACCTACTTTATTCCAACTTCTCTATGGATTATTAACTATTTTACTAACCATAGATTCATCAAAATAAGCAAACAACACACGAAAAACAGAATCTGTCAAAAACAGAACAGTCTTTGTAATCTGTAGCTAGCGCAAGATCTGGAACCCCAAAAATTCTAAAATAAATTTCTGGACGTGAGGAATTTATATATTAATCATATGAAAAAAAGAATTAACTAAATATCACTCTTCAAATAAAAATGACAGCAGTTCTCGTGAGCGCTAAAGTTTCTGTTTTTTACAGCAAGTTCAACAAGACTTTCCCCAAGTCTTCCCAACGGTTCTACTTGGCACAAACACTAATTAAACACAAAAAACACAACCAAAACAGAGGCTAAATAATTTATTTATTAAATAAAAGCAAGGATAAATATT
This sequence comes from Triticum dicoccoides, assembly GCF_002162155.2. Lineage (NCBI taxonomy): Eukaryota > Viridiplantae > Streptophyta > Magnoliopsida > Poales > Poaceae > Triticum > Triticum dicoccoides. The sequence continues at coordinate 441,267,650 of NC_041392.1, forward strand.
GGATTGTCTCCCAACAAGCGCTTTTCTTTAAAGCCTTATAGCTAGGCATAATATTTCAATGATGCTCACATGAAAGGCAAGAATTGAAGCACAAAGAGAGCATCATAAAACACGTCACAAACACATCTAAGTCTAACATACTTCCTATGCATAGGAATCTTATAGGCGAACAAATTATCAAGGCAAGCGAAAACTAGCATATGCAAGGAAGCAGAGAGAAACAACAGCAATCTCAACATAACAAGAGGTAATTTAGTAACATGAAAATTTCTACCATCATATTTTCCTCTCTCATAATAATTGCATGTAGGATCATAATCAAATTCAACAAAGTAGCTATCACATAAAATATTTTCATTACGATCCTCATGCATGCAAAGTTGACACTCTTCCAAAATAGTGGGATTAACATTAACTAAAGTCATGACCTTTCCAAACCCACTTTTATTAAAAACTTCATAAGATTGAACATTCTCCAAATATGTGGGATCTAAAGTTGACATTCTTCCAAACCCACTTTCAATATTATTGCAAACATTATAATCAATCTCATATTCATCATGGGGTTTAAATAAATTTTCATGATCGAAAGAAGAATCACCCCAATCATGATCATTGCAACAAGTAGAGGTCATAGCAAAACTAGCATCCCTAAGCTTAGGGTTTTGCATATTATTAGCATAATTGACATTAATAGAATTTATAATAGAATCATTGCAATCATGCTTTCTATTCAAAGATCTATTGTGAATCGCTTCATGAGGTAATTCATCACACTTTTCAGATTCACGAATTTCAAGCAAAACCTCATAAAGATAATCTAGTGCACAAAACTCACTAGCAATTGGTTCAGCATAGCTGGATCTCTTAAAAATATTAGCAAGCGGATGAGGATCCATAGATCTTAGGTTCTCTGTTTAGTAATAAATAAACAACTATTCCAACCATACGAGCAAACAAAAAGCAAGCGGGCAAAAAGAGGAAAATAGAGAAAGAGAGGGAGGATAAAACGGCAAGGGTGAAGTGGGGGAGAGGAAAACGAGAGGCAAATGGCAAATAATGTAATGCGAGAGATAGGGATTGTGTTGGGTACTTGGTATGTTCACTTTTTGCGTAGACTCCCCGGCAACGGAGCCAGAAATAGCTCGTTGTCGGGAGTCAAATCTTGACTTGCGCGAACCTCCCCGGCAACGGCGCGCAGAAATCCTTCTTGCTACGTCTTGAGCTTGCGTTGGTTTTCCTCGAAGAGGAAGGGATGATGCAGCAGAGTAGCGTAAGTATTTCCCTCAGTTTTTGAGAACCAAGGTATCAATCCAGTAGGAGGCCACGCTCAAGTCCCTCGTACCTGCACAAAACGTTAGCTACTCGCAACCAACACGATTAGGGGTTGTCAATCCCTTCACGGTCACTTACGAGAGTGAGATCTGATAGATATAATATTTTTTGGTATTTTTGGTATAAAGATGCAAAGTAAAAAGTAAAGGCTAAGTAAAAAAGCAAAGCAAGATTAAAGTGATGGAGATTGATATGATGAGAATAGACCAGGGGGGCATAGGTTTCACTAGTGGCTTCTCTCAAGAGCATAAGTATTCTACGGTGGGTGAACAAATTACTGTTGAGCAATTGACAGAATTGAGCATAGTTATGAGAATATCTAGGCATGATCATGTATATAGGCATCACGTCCGTGACAAGTAGACCGACACGATTCTGCATCTACTACTATTACTCCACTCATCGACCGCTATCCAGCATGCATCTAGAGTATTAAGTTAAAAACAGAGTAACGCTTTAAGCAAGATGACATGATGTAGAGAGATAAATTCATGCAATATGAAATAAACCCCATCTTGTTATCCTCAATGGCAACGATACAATACGTGCCTTGCTGCCCCTTCTGTCACTGGGAAAGGACACCGCAAGATCGAACCCAAAGCTAAGCACTTCTCCCATGGCAAGAACTACCAATCTAGTTGGCTAAACCAAACGGATAATTCTAAGAGACTTCCAAAGATAACCAGTCATACATAAAAGAATTCAGGAAGATTCAAATATTATTCATAGATAGACTTGATCATAAACCCACAATTCATCGGTCTCAACAAACACACCACAAAAAGAAGAAGATTACATCGAATAGATCTCCACAAGAGAGGGGGAGAACTTTGTATTGAGATCCAAAAAGAGAGAAGAAGCCATCTAGCTACTAACTATGGACCCGAAGGTCTGAGGTAAACTACTCACACTTCATCGGAGAGGCTATGGTGATGTAGAAGCCCTCCGTGATGACGACCCTCTCCGATGAAGCTCCGGAACAGGCCCCAAGATGGGATCTCGTGGATATAGAAAGTTGTGGCGGTGGAATTAGGTTTTTGGCTCCTTATCTGATCGTTTGGGGGTACGTAGGTATATATAGGAGGAAGGAGTACGTCGGTGGAGCATCGAGGGGCCCACGAGGCAGGGGGTGCGCCCTAGCTGGGCGCCCCCACCCTCGTGACCGCCTCTTTGACTCCTTGGAGTAGGGTCCAAGTCTCCTGGATCACGTTCGGTGAGAAAATCACGTTCCCAAAGGTTTTATTCCGTTTGGACTCCGTTTGATATTCCGTTTCTTCGAAATACCGAAATAGGCAAAAAAACAGCAATTCTGGGCTGGGCCTTCGGTTAATAGGTTAGTCCCAAAAATAATATAAAAGTGGGAAATAAAGCCCAATATAGTCCAAAACAGTAGATAATATAGCATGGAGAAATCAAAAATTATAGATACGTTGGAGACGTATCATATATCGGCGCTGCTCGTCGTCATGCTCGTGATCATCACCATCGTCATCTCCCCCTTGGTTATAAAAAATTTCAAGTATAGGTGGTGGGATGTTCACAGGACCTTGGAAACACAAGAAGAAGGTTAATTAGTAAAGGGAAACTTGCTAACCCGCATGCATGTGGATGAAACAATTATAATTACGGTGGAAGACAAACGTACCGAAACTACTAGGATGCCATGCAAAAATAGTGCCACGAGTGGTGGCAGCAAACACAAGGCCCTCGTATTGAATTGCATCACAGTACTCATCTGTGTACAGAAACTGATTTTTGAGCAATATCCATCGAGTCGAACCACGAAGGACGGCAACAAGCTTGTCGAAGATAGCAACAACTTGATAGTTGTTGTAATTCCAAGAGCGGTTGGGAACTCAACAAATTGCTATCTTCCGTAGAAGACAGTCACCATGATCGTATTTGAACGTGCGTACATTACCGGTGTGCTCAACCTCTGGGCAGTGTGCTGAGATTTTTGGAAGTGGAACCCGGTGACGAGTGTCACATTCACAAGTTCCCACTCGCAGTTGGACCCAATGTAAATAACCCAATCTCCATTTGCGCCCGCCCAAGCCTTGCCCTCGAGCGGTGGCATCTTAACATCATACGTATCATTATCAAGCGGCATCAACTGGCACAGGGCGAGGCCTCTGTCGTGTCGGCGCCAGTCATCAGGGTCACGGCGAAGAAGATAGGGGAGATCAAACTGCTCCTTGACTCTTGGGTTCTTTGTAATGATGTTATTAGTTGAGTCGAGAATGGGCTTGAACGAACCAGCCATGCTAGCCAAGGTGATGACGTCGCACAAATCAATGAGTTCCTCCACCACATCATCTTTCAGATCGGGGCAAGAATAACGGGGTCGTTTCCGGCCTGTTCCCTCCATGGAGAAGACGATCGAACAATGGCAGAAGAAAGGGTGAAGGGCTGAAGGAAAATGGAGGAGGGAGAGGAAGAGCGTGCGACAGCAGTTCGAAATTGAGAGGGAAAGGCAAAGAGTCGGTGGACGGTTGCGAGTTTGCCACGGTTCACGAAGAGGCGCCCCGGCCTACACGTCCGTTCGGAAATACTCCTACTACTCGTCGTCGTCTCACTGATATGTTGGAACGGGACCACATGTCAAAGAAACATGGTGTGTAATTTCTCGTGCAAAATGCGATCTGGCCGCGTTGGCCCGAGGTGCCGCATTAGTTATCGACCTTTATTTTTTTAATGGTGTGCTGATCAGTTTTGAAGCACGACTAACTGGTACTGTACGTGGAGAGGATGACAGCAGGGACCCGCCAAGGTCATGGCAGTACGCAAGCAAGTGCCTCCTTATTTCAAGCCAATAAAAAAATGGCTCCTCCTAGTGGATTTCTGACATCTGGGTCCCATGTCATTGTCAACGTAGTCAATAAACGAGAGAATTGCACAACGAGCGGCTGACACCAGGGACCCAGTAGCTCGCCCAGTTATTTTTGTTTTGGGTTAATTTGATAAATGCCACTCCAAATCTGGTGTATCCGAGAAATGCCACTGCAATTTCCAAACTTTGAAAAATGCCATTTCATGTCATTTCTAGTGGCATTTTTCGAAGTCTTGAGTGGCATTTTTCAAAGTTTGCAAACTACAGTGGTGTTTTTTAAAGTTTGCAAAACTTGCAGTGGCATTTTTCAAAGTTTGGAAATTGCAGTGGCATTTTTATGAATCGCCATAATTAGAGTGGCATTTATCTAATTTGTTTTTGAGACGGAAGCAGGGTGTCAACTGGGCTGTGCGGGACACTCTGGCCTGTCTAGACAACCTTTTCTTTTATGTTTACCACAAACCAGCCCAGTAGTTTTTTTTTCTTTCTGAAAATGGCTAGCCCAGTTCTTTTGTGATTTGTCAAGTAAGTCGCTTTATCAGGCCTGCTGGGCTGCAAATCTTTCAAGACGAGGAGAGCTTCATTCAGCTGGCCGAGAAAATGGCCTATCAGTAATGAGAAATGGGTTGTACATTTTTAAAACACATCAAACCGGCAATTATTTTCAAATATCTTTTTTTATTTCGAGATTTTAAATTGCATTGATTTTTATGCGTGGACAATATATTGGATTTTATATTGATATACATTTATTTTTAAAATCAGTCTGAATGTGACTCGAAATTTCAGGATTAAAAACAGTTCAGACCGCACCGACATATGCAAAATTTCGTATAATTTTTTAACCTTGGCCACAATACGGGCTGTAATGCTAACATAAAGAATATGGGCTGCAAAAAACCCGTAAGAATTAGCAAATGGGCTGTAAATTATTTGAAATAATGGCAGATGGGATGTACGCTATTTTCCACAGATTTGAGGCTTTCCACAGATGGCCTGTATATTGTTGGATGTCCATCCAACGGCCGTCGTGCTTCTTCAATCTCTGCTCTTCCTGCTTCAGCCGCTCAAACAAGCGTTGGTGGGACAGCCTGCTCCCTCCACCCCGCGGCCGGCTATGTTGCCGCGCAGGCCTCACCACCCCACCGTACTCCCATCGCTGGCCTAGCCATCCCTCTACTCACCCACACCTGTCGTTATTCTCTGGCGACGGCATACGAACCAGTAAACCCTCGTACAGTCATACTCCCCTTCGTGTGGGAAACAAAAACAACGACCGAGTCTTCCCTGCCTCTGTGTCGTTCCCTTCCTAGGCCTCGTCGTCGTCCACCGCCCTGGTGCTCTCGGCGTGGCGTGGTCAGTGTGGTCAACGGCCGACATGCATCTGAAGTGGACTGTACGTGGAGAGGCTGGCAGCTGGGTCCACGGCCGCACGCAAGGAAATGCCTCCTTATTACACGCAAAATAATGATTTCTTCCACCTGACATCTGGGACCCACCGAAACGGCCTCTGTATTTCGCGAAAAAAACGTTACCGCCGCTGACAGCTCGGACCCACCAGCTATATCTTCGCATGCAAGGAAGTGTCTCCTTATTACGCACAAAAAATTGAATACTCCCCCTGCTAGCTAGGACCCAGTATAGTGGGCCTACTAAGTTGACGGGGACGAAGGGCTTTGTCAACTTAGTCAATATGCATGATTCTAGCTCAACTGACCGTACGATGTCCATCCAATGGCCGTAGTGCTTCTTCAACCTCTGGTCTTCTTGCTCCAGCCGCCCAAAGCAGCGCCGGTCGTGCCGCCTGCTCCTGCCTCCCGTGGCCGGCTGTGCTGCCGCGGAGGCCTCACCGCCCCCATACTACTCCCACCGTTGGCTAGGCCATCCCTCCACTCCACTCACCCAAACCCCCTGTTATTCTGCGGCGACGGCAGCGCAGCCGAACCAGTGAACCCTCGTACTCCTCTCCGCGTGGGCATCCACTGTCGCGTCTTCCCCTTCCTAGGCCACGCCGTCGTCCACCACCGTGGTGAAGTCGTCGCGGCTTGGTCAATGTGGTCAACGACCGAATTCCATCGGAAGAATACTGTATGTGGAGAGGCTGACAGTTGGGTCCACGGCAGCCACAAGGAAGTGCCTCCTTATTACGCGGAAAATAATTATTCCTCCACCTCACAGCAGGGACCCACCGGACGCCCACCAGTATATCGTGAAAAAAATGTTTGCCCCTGACTACTGGGACCCACCCGACGGGCCACCGTATTTCGCGAAAAAACGTTCCCCCTGCTCTCAGCTCGGACCCACTGGAAGTGCCTCCTTATTACGCACAAAAAAATGAATACCCCTGCTAGCTGGGACCCACCTTAGTGGAAGGCTGACTTGTGGGCCTACTAAGTTCACGGGGATGGAGGGCTTTGTCAACTTAGTCAATATGCACGATTCTAGCTCCAGTGACCGTACGATGTCCATCCAACGACCGTAGTGCTTCTTCAACCTCTGGTCTTCTTGCTCCAGCCGCCCAAACCAGCGCCGGTCGTGCCTCGTGCTCCTGCCTCCTGTGGCCGGCTGTGATGCGGCGGAGGCCTCACCGCCCCCTACTACTCCCACCGCTGGCCAGGCCATCCCTCTACTCACCCACACCCCCTGTTATTCTGCGGCGACGGCAGCCTCACACCGCAGCAAACCAGTGAACCCTCGTACTCCTCTACGCGTGGGCATCCACTGCCGCGTCTTCCCCGGCTCCGCGTCGTCCCCTTCCTAGGCCTCGCCGTCGTCCACCGCCCTGGTGCTCTCGGGGCGGGATGGTCAACGTGGTCAAGGAACGGCTTCCATCGGACGTGGACTATACGTGGAGAGGCTGACAGCTGGGTCCATGGCCGCAGCAAGGAAGTGCCTCCTTATTACGTGCAAAATAATTATTCCTCCAACTGACAGCGGGGACCCACCGGACGGGCCACCAGTATTTTGCGAAAAAAATCGTTTCCCCCTGACTGCTGGGACCCACCGGACGGGCCACCTTATTTCGTGAAAAAATGCCCCCCCCCCCCGCTGTCAGCTCGGACCCACCGGAAGTGCCTCCTTATTACGCACAAAAAAATGAATACTCCCCCGGCTAGCTGGGACCCACCTTGCTGGGAGGCTGACTTGTGGGCCTACTAAGTTGACGGGGACGAAGGGCTTTGTCAACTTAGTCAATATGAACGATTCTACCTCAAGTGACTGTACGTTGTCCATCCAACGGCCGTAGTGCTTCTTCAACCTCTGGTCTTCTTGCTCCAGCCGCCCAAAGCAGCGCCGGTCGTGCCGCATGCTCCTGCCTCCCGTGGCCGGCTGTGCTGCCGCAGAGGCCTCACCGCCCCCTACTATTCCCACCGCTGGCCAGGCCCTGCGGCGACGGCAGCCTCACACCGCAGCCGAACCAGTGAACCCTCGTAGTCCTCTCCGCGTGGGCTTCCACTGAAGCGTCGTCCCGTTCCTAGACCTCGCCGTCGTCCACCACCGTGGTGCTCTCTGCGTGGCGTGGTCAACGTGGTCAAGGAACGACTTCCATCGGAAGAGTACTGTACATGGAGAGGCTGGCGGCTGGGTCCATGGCCACAGCCCAGTTTTTTTGTGATTTGCCAAGTAAGTCGCTTTGTCAGGCCTGTTGGGCTGCAAATCTTTCAAGACAAGGAGAGCTTTCATTCGGCTGGCCGAGAAAATGGCCCATCAGTAATGAGAATTGGGTTGTACATTTTTAAAACACATCAAACCGGCAATTAGTTTCAAATATCTTTTTTTCATTTCAAGATTTTAAATTACATTAATTTTTATGCATGGAGAATTTATTGGATTTTATATTGATATACATTTATTTTTAAAATCAGTTTGAATGTGAGTCGAAATTTTGGGATTAAAAACAGTTCAGACCGCACCAAAATATGAAAAATTTTGTATAATTTTTTAACCGTTGCCACAATATGGGTTGTAATGCTAACAAAAAGAATATAGGCTCCAAAAAAAAACCTTAAGAATTAGCAAATGGGCTGTAAATTATTAGAAATAACGGCAGATGGGCTATATGTTGTTTTCCACAGATTTGAGGCTTTCCTAAAAAAAGGTTGATGCACAAGCACTGATTGTTGGATGTCCATCCAACGACCGTCGTGCTTCTTCAATCTCTGCTCTTCCTGCTCCAGCCACTCAAACAAGCACCGGCGGGACTGCCTGCTCCCTGCTCCTCGCAGATGGCTGTGCTACCGCGCAGGCCTCATCGCCCGACCGTACTCCCATCGCTGGCCTAGCCATCCCTCTACTCACACACACCTGCTGTTATTCTCCGGCGACGGCAGACGAACCAGTAAACCCTCGTACAGTCGTACTCCCCTCCGCGTGGGAAACAACTGCCGAGTCTTCCCTGCCTCCGTGTCGTCCCCTTCCTAGGCCTCGCCGTCATCCACCGCCCTGGTGCTCTCGGCGCAGCGTGGTCAACGTGGTGAAGGAACGACTTCCATCGGACATGGACTGTATGTGGAGAGGCTGACAGCTGGGTCCACGCCGTAGCAAGGAAGTGCCTCCTTATTACGCGGAACATAATGATTCCTCCACCTGATAGCTGGGACCCACCGGACGGGCCACTATATTTTGCGGAACTAACGTTTCCCCCTAACTGCTGGGACCCACCAGCTACATCTTCGCATGCAAGAAAGTGCGTCCAGGCAAAAAAATGATTCGCCCCCTGACTGCTGGGACCCACCGGCTACATCTTTGCAGGCAAGGAAGTGCCTGACAGTCAGGGCCCACCTGGTCGAAGCGTACATAGCGTTGTCATTATGGTCGCAAACGTGTACGTACATACTGGTCGATGTAGAGGCGTGCATGTGTCGTAGTAGAGGCGCGCACGTGTCGTAGTAGAGGCGCGCACGTAGCATGTACACGTACGTACAACGGCCAGGGTGCAAGAAAGAAAATAAGGCCACGTATGTGTACATACGGGCAGGGTCTCGAACGACTACTCGCGCATACATACGGCGAGGGCTCGTGTACATGGCTGGGTCAGAACGGAGAAACAACATCGTCGTCGTGTTCATTGGGAGGCAACGGAATGTGCCGTGTTCATTGGGAGGCAACGGAATGCGTCGTGTTCATGGGGAGGCAACGGAATGCGTCGTGTTCATTGGAAGGCAACGGAATGCGTCGTGTTCATGGGGAGGCAACGGAATGCATCGTGTTCATGGGGAGGCAACGGAATGCGTCGTGTTCATCTGGAGGCAACGGAACGCATGGGAGCCAACCGGCTGGGTCAGAACGGAATGCGTGGTCGTGTTCATCGGGAGGGCTTGGATGGAACAGGCGATGGAAACGAGGCCTGGCGTACCGCACAATGGAGGAAACGGACCTCCTACGTTCGGAACGGGGTCCTGTTGATCAGGAGGGGTCTGGCGTACCGCAAAACGGAGAAAACGGACCTCCTATGGTCGAAACGGGGGTCCTGTTCATTGGGAGGGGTGTGGCGTACCGCAAAACGGAGGAAACGGACTTGTGTTGGAGCGCTACGGTCGAAACCGGGGTCCTGTTCATCGGGAGGGGTGTGGCGTGCCGCAAAACGGGACTCCATGGGATACTGTTCATCTCCACTGTCGACCCCCTCCAGCCTCCACGAGCTACTGTTCATCCACCGTCGACCTCCTCCAGCCTCCACCTGCGACTGTTCATCCATGGGCTCCTGTTCATCCAGCCTCCACCGTGCGCTACTCCACCGGCTACTGTTCAACCAGCCCTCTCCACGGGCTCCTGTTCAACCACCCCTCCACAAGCTACTGTTCATCCTGCCCTCCACCATCTACTGTTCATCCTGCCCTCCACGGGGTGGTCCTGTTCATCCAGCCCTCCACGGGGTCCCGTACATCCAGCCCCAACCGGCTCGATCGATCGG
>NC_041392.1:441278113-441300941 GCF_002162155.2 Triticum dicoccoides
GAGGCAGCATCGATCGGCTTCAGTTAGCAGCAGTAGCGAAGGAATCACTCGATTGGATTCAGTTAACAGCCATCGATCGATTGCTCGGGTTCAGTAATGCGTAGCCTGCAGTGCAATCGCTCGGGTTCAGTTAGAGCCCAACGCCTCGCTCAGGTTCAGTTAGAGCCAATTCCTCGCACACACGCGCGTACGTGTATGAGAGAAACGCGCATCGCTCGGCCCCCGACCTCCCACCGTAACTGGGAACTCCCCGGAATTTTCCTCCCCCTCGCTTCTACCATGGTTTTTTCCGTCATGGACGGCCCAAAGAATGTCATGCAGCTGCGTCTCCAGCCCGCCCAGGACGAAAAGCCCATTTTCTATCATGATTTTTTGTCATAGAAGTAGGAGCCCACCACATCTATGATGATACCGGGTTTTGTCATAATTATCGTCATAGAAGTGTCATATGTATGACAGGAAAAAAATTCGTTCGGCCCAAAATGTCACGGATGTGTCTTTTTTTTGTAGTGTATACGGCCGATTTACCTCCTGAGGCGTGGATTGAGAGTTATGAGATGGCCATGGAATTGTTAGATGTCAGTGATGTTGCGTGTGCTAAATATTTCCCCTGGTGTTGGAAGGAACGGCCCGCACTTGGTTGAAGGGGCTCACTGCTAATTCCATTGGGTCATGGGCTGAGTTAAAAGCCCGGTTTATCCAGAACTTCAAGGATACATGTAAGCATCCCATGTCAATTGTGTATTTAGCCTCCTGTGTCCAAGAAGAAGGTGAATCGACAACCCATTGGGTGCGCCAGGTCTCAACAATCCTGCACTCATTGGATCGCATCAATGCCGACTCAACAGTGTTGATGTTGGAGAACAATTGACGTTTCACGCCCCTAAAACAAAAATTGGGGCGGCTCAAACGCCATTGCGATGACATGCAGACACTGATGGCGGCTCTGGTTAAGTATGCTGACTCTGATGGTACCAAGGATCCTGAGTCTGATGACGAAAAGCCGGGAAAGGGAAAGAAGAGCAGCAGCACCAAGGGGTAGTAGCATAACTCGGCGAACCAGGGAGGCAACGGTAAGCGCAAAGCTAATAATAGTTTTGACTTTGTGGCTAACACCAATGCACAGAATAATGGTCGGCGTCGTAAGGGTAACCGCACCCATGGACCGGAGGATCCGGTATCAATCTTGAATAGATGTTAAATCAGCCCTGCCCAAGACATGGCATGCGAGAAAGATCGTCCGGGCACCTCTGGAAGGATTGTTACATTATGAAGGAGTACAAGAATTCCAATCTTTTTCAAGATAGTCATGGATCAGGTGGCGGTTCAGGATCCGGCTTTCACGGACCGGGTTATGGCGGTGGCGGCTCTAACTCTGGATTTCAAGGAAATCAAGGTAATAACGGCAACCAAGGTGGTTACAATCAGCAGAGTAGTCAGGGGAGTCAACAACAACAACAGTCTGGTTATCAGAGCAAGCTGAAGCAGTTGAATAGTGGACAATATCATGTCTTCACCACTAGCTTATGTAAGCGTGACCAGAAGCTTCATAAAAGGGCAGTCAATGCCGTTGAGCCGGCGGTTCCCCGTTACTTGCGCTGGTCTGAGCAGCCCATTGTATGGAGTCGGGAAGATCACCCGCCCCGGGTTGATAATCCGGGTCACTTGGCTTTGGTGGTTGCATCTCAGGTTGGAGGGTATAAGTTTACCAAGGTACTCATGGATGGAGGGAGCAGCATCAATATCCTTTATTATGAAACTTTCCGTCACATGGGGTTGACTGGTAAAAATCTTAAGCCGTCAAACACTATTTTCCATGGCATGGTGCCTGGTAAGTTGGCGTACCCAGTTGGTAAGATAGCTCTGGAGGTTGCTTTTGGAGATGATCATGACTCTAGGTTAGAGACATTGACCTTTGAAGTAGTCAAGATTCACAGCCCGTATCACGCTATGTTTGGAAGGACGGCTTATGCCAAGTTCATGGCACAGCCTTGTTATGTTTATCTGCAGCTCAAGATGCTGGGTTATAAGGGGACCATTACAGTGCATGGGAGCCGTAAGATAGCCCTGGAATGCGATGAAGGTGATGCGGCTTATACTGAGTCAGTTTGTGCAATGGAGGAGTTAAAATTCTATAAGGACAATGTTGATCCGGCAGATATGACATCTTTGAAAAAGCCAACTACAGAGCATGATCCAGTCTTAAAGTTTAAGTCGGCAGACGGACGATACCAAGATGGTTGATTTTGTTCCTGGCGATTCGTCGAAGCAGTTCAGTATCAGTGCCAATCTGGATCCGAAATAGGAAAGCGCACCCATCGAGTTCATCTGTGAGAACCGGGACATCTTTGCATGGAAGCATTGATACGTCTCCAACGTATCTATAATTTTTGATTGCTCCATGCTATATTATTTATTGTTTTGAATTTTTATGGGCTTTATTATATACTTTTATATCATTTTTGTGACTAACCTATTAACCCAGAGCCCAGTGCCAGTTTCTGTTTTTACCCTGTTCTAGGGTTTCGAAGAAAAGGAAAATCAAACAGAGTCCAATTGACCCGAAACTTCACGGAACTCATTTTTGGAAGGAAAGAAGCCCATAAGACTTGGAGTGCATGTTGGGGGCTCTACAAGGAGGCCACGAGGCAGGAGGGTGCGCCCACCCCCCCTGAGCGCGCCCTCCACCCTCGTGAGCCCTCGTGGCCCTCCTGGCGTACTTCTTCCACCTATATATCTCCATATACCCTAAAAACATCCGTGGGCACAATAGATCGGGAGTTCCGCCGCCAAAAGCCTCTGTAGCCATCGAAAGCCAATCTAGACCCGTTCCGGCACCCTGCCGGAGGGGGCGATCCTTCTCCGGTGGCCATCTTCATCATCCCGGTGCTCTTCATGACGAGGAGGGAGTAGTTCTCCCTCGGGGCTGAGGGTATGTACCAGTAGCTATGTGTTTGATCTCTCTCTCTCTCTCTCTCTCTCGTGTTCTTGAGGTGATACGATCTTGGTGTATCGCGAGCTTTGCTATTATACTTGGATCCTATGATGTTTCTTCCCCCCTCTACTCTCTTGTAATGAATTGAGTTTCCCCTTTGAAGTTATCTTATCGGACTGAGTCTTTAAAGATTTGAGAACACTTGATGTATGTCTTGCCGTGCGTATCTGTGGTGACAATGGGATACCACGTGATTCACTTGATGTATGTTTTGGTGATCAACTTGCGGGTTCCGCCCATGAACCTATGCATAGGGGTTGGCACACGTTTTCGTTGTGATTCTCCGGTAGAACTTTGGGGCACTCTTTGAGGTCCTATGTGTTGGTTGAATAGATGAATCTAAGATTGTGTGATGCATATCGTATAATCATACCCACGGATACTTGAGGTGACATTGGAGTATCTAGGTGACATTAGGGTTTTGGTTGATTTGTGTCTTAAGGTGTTATTCTAGTACGAACTCTAGGGCTGTTTGTGACACTTATAGGAATAGCCCAACAGATTGGTTGGAAAGAATAACTTTGAGGTGGTTTCATACCCTACCATAATCTCTTCGTTCGTTCTCCGCTATTAGTGACTTTGGAGTGACTCTTTGTTGCATGTTGAGGAATAGTTATATGATCCAATTATGTTATTATTGTTGAGAGGACTCGCACTAGTGAAAGTATGAACCCTAGGCCTTGTTTCCTATCATTGCAATACCATTTACGCTCACTTTTATCATTAGTTACCTTGCTGTTTTTATAATTTCAGATTACAAATACCCATATCTATTATCCATATACCACTTGTATTACCATCTTTTCGCCGAACTAGTGCACATATACAATTTACCATTGTATTGGGTGTGTTGGGGACACAAGAGACTCTTTGTTATTTGGTTGCAGGGTTGCTTGAGAGAGACCATCTTCATCCTACGCCTCCTACGGATTGATAAACCTTAGGTCATCCACTTGAGGGAAATTTGCTACTGTCCTACAAACCTCTGCACTTGGAGGCCCAACAACGTCTACAAGAAGAAGGTTGTGTAGTAGACATCAAGCCTTCAGACATGCCGGGTGTACTGAGAGAACTCGCTGAGCACACTCTTAATATTGATCCAAAATTTAAGCCGGTTAAGCAGTTTCTTTGTCGGTTTAACGAGGAGAGACAGAAGGCCATTGGAGAGGAAGTGGCCCGGCTCTTGGCAGCTGGGTTTATCGTCGAAGTTTTCCATGCTGAGTGGTTGGCTAACCCGGTGCTGGTACTTAAGAAGAACGACACTTGGCGTATGTGTGTGGACTACACAGATTTTAACAAGGCTTGTCCGGCTGATCCTTTTGCTCTCCCTCGTATTGATCAGATTATCGATGCTACGGCGGGTTGTCAGCGTTTGAGTTTTTTGGATGCTTATTCTGGTTATCACCAGATCAAGATGGCAGTTAAGGACTAGGAGATGACAGCTTTCATAACTCCCTTTGGAGCCTTCTACTATGTGTTTATGCCTTTTGGGCTCAAGAGTGCCCAGGCGACTTATCAGAGATGTGTGCAAAATTGCCTTCATGGTCAAATTGGGCGCAATTTTCATGCTTATGTGGATGATATTGTGGTGAAATCCAGAGAGAAAGAGACATTGATAGATGATTTGAAGGAAACCTTTGATAATCTCTAGGTTTATAAAATGATGCTTAACCCGGCCAAGTGTGTTTTTGGTGTGCCAGCAGGCAAGCTCTTGGGTTTTTTTGGTGTCTAACAGGGGCATTGAAGCTAATCCGGAGAAGATCAAAGCCATCACTTCTCTGGCTAAGCCGGCGTGTGTCACTAATGTGCAATGTCTGGCGGGTCGTATTGCGGCATTAAGCCAGTTCATAAGCCGGTTGGGAGAGAAGGCTATCCCTCTCTATCAGATGATGAAAAAGACAGATAATTTTGTCTGGAGTGATGCCGCTAATGAAGTGTTTGAGGACTTGAAGAAACAACTGGCTGAGCCGCCTATTCTGGTTGCTCCTGTTGATAAAGAGCCTTTGTTGCTATATGTGGCAGCTAATAGCCAGGCTGTCAGTGTAGCCATTGTGGTAGAAAGGAAGGAGGCAGGCAAGGAATATCCGATTCAAAGGCCGGTTTACTACATCAGTGAGGTGTTTATTGAGTCCAAGCAGAGATATCCGCACTGGCAGAAGCTTGTATATGGGGTATTCATGGCCAGCTAGAAGCTTAAGCACTATTTTCTGGGTCATCCCATCACTATGGTTAGTTCTGCTCCTTTAGGGGACATTATTCAGAACAGAGAAGCCACAGGTCGGGTAGCCAAGTGGGCTATTGAGCTTGGTCCTCATGGTTTGAGATATATGCCTCGCACGGCTATCAAGTCTTAGGCGCTGGTGGATTTCATCAATGACTGGACAGAGCTACAGATGCCTGAGGAAAAGCCAGACAACACGTATTGGACTATTCACTTTGATGGGTCCAGGCAATTGGAGGGCTCGGGGCTGGAGTCGTGCTTGCTTCCCCTCGAGGTGATAAATTTTGTTATGTTCTCCGTCTGATGTTCCCTTGTACTAACAATGCAGCTGAATATGAGGCCTTGCTCCACTGTCTTCGAATGTCTAAGGAGATGAACTTAAGCCGGGTTAGGTGCTTTGGTCACTCAGATTTGGTGGCTCAGCAAGTCTCTGGTACTTGGGATTCTAAGGATCCACTCATGGCGGCTTATCGGCGAGAGGTGGACGTTACTGCTGGTCACTTCAAGGGTTATCAAGTTGAGCATGTTGATCGGAGGAAAAATGAAGCGGCGGATGCTTTAAGCCGGTTGGGTTCTCAATGTAAACCGGTGCCGCCTAATGTATTTCTTAACGTTTTGCATAACCCGTCGGTCAAGTTACCTAAGAGGAGGATTTGGTTATTCCTGACCCGGAAGCTCAGTTGGTGGCGGCTCTTCATGTAATTCCTGATTGGGCAGTCCCTTATTTGTCTTATATGACCCGGGGCGAGTTACCTGAGGATGAAACCTTAGCCAGGCAGATAACCCGGCGGTCTAAGTCAATGACAATTGTTAATGAAGAGCTACATCATCGCAGTGTCACAGGGGCGTTTCAACGTTGTGTTTCTCCAGAAGAGGGCTGTGAGATCCTATGTGAGATTCATGAAGGAGACTGTGGTCATCATGACGGTTCAAAATCTCTCATGGCTAAAGCTTTTCATCATGGGTTTTATTGGCTAACAGCTCATGCTGATGCGGAGGACCTGGTCAGCAGGTGTGATGGATGTCAGAAATTTTCACGACGAGCTCATGTGTCGACTCAAGAATTGAGAATGATTCCAATTACTTGGTCGTTTGTAGTTTGGGGGCTTGATATGGTTGGACCTTTCAAAAGATCCAAGGATAAGAAGACACACCTTTTGGTGGCGGTTGATAAGTTCACTAAGTGGGTAGAGGCAGAGCCAGTCAGTAAGTGTGATGCAGCAACGGCGGTTCAATTCATGAAGAAGGTGATCTTCTGTTTTGGCTTTCCACACAACATCATAACGGACAATGGCACTAATCTCTAAGGGTGCTATGGAAGAATTTTATCAATGTGAGCATATCTGGCTTGATGTATCGTCAATGGCTCACCTCAATCTAATGGTCAAGCTGAGAGATCAAATCAAGAGATCTTGAAAGGCATCAAGCCCCGGCTTATGGTTCCCATGCAGAGGACGTCGGGTTATTGGGTGGAGGAGTTACCTTCTGTGTTATGGAGCATTAATACCACCCTAACAGATCTACGGGATATACACCTTTCTTCATGGTTTACGGAGCAGAGGCGGTTCTCCCTAGTGACATCCTCATGACTCACCTCGTGTGGTGGCTTATGTTGAAGCTAACAATGAAAAAGCACGTCAGGAAGCACTTGACCTGTTGGATGAGGAGCGTGACATTGCAACGGCTCGTTCGGCGATTTACCAGCAAGATCTATGCCGTTATCACAGCCGCTGGGTTAAAACCAGAACTTTCCAAGAAGGCGATTTGGTGCTCCAGCTTAACCAGGATCAGACTGATATGCACAAGTTATCCCCACCTTGGGAAGGACCCTTTGTGGTCAGCAAGAATCTGAACAACGGGTCATATTACCTTATCGATGTTCGAGACCACAAGGACTCACGCACGTCGGAGGAAGAGACCCACCGGTCGTGGAATATTGCTCATCTTCGGCCTTACTACACTGGAGCCACTAGCTCTTCTAATGTACATATTTTGACAATGTATATATTATGATCAATATAATAAAGCTGACATCCCTGTTAAAGCATGGCCTCTGTCGTTTTTTCTCTTTAAATGACGAGTTTTTGGTCACTTGGGGGCTTCTACTTTATACAGCAAAGTTATGATTACCCTTTGATCCGGCTTATAGGCCACATAAAAAAACTTGGGGGCTTGCTACCCAGGTTAAAGGGACCAAAGAGAGTCTGTTGCAATAGCACAACTCAAACATAGGTGCCCCTTGAGCACAGCTCAAAATATTGCTTGGGGGCTCTTTTGTTCTAAAGAATAAAGAGTTTTATAACCCTTGTAATAGGCTTAAAAGCCAGGTGTATTCACCTAAAACCCCGGGTTATCCTCCCTTTTTAAGTAAGCCACTCCGCCCAGGTATCCTGGAATGACCCGCCGAACGTTTGACAAGTCAATCTTATACAGACACTGAACTTGTCAAAGTTAAAACGATGATTGGTTAATGTGAGGTCCATCTTATAAGGTTTGTATATAGGTTTAACTCAGTGGCCTGGCAGCCCATGAAAAGCCTCGTTTTTTGTTGGTTTTTTAGTCGACAATTTCTTTCTTTTTGAGGTTTATTTGATAAGGCTTATAAAGTTTTATGATTATAATTCACCAGTGTTTATTAACCCGGCTTGGCTTTTGACTATAAGTCGCCAGTATGAGATAATATCTGGTGTTTATTAACCCGGCCTGGCTTTTGACTATAAGTCACCAGTATGAGATGAGATAATATCCGGTGTTTATTAACCCGGTCTGGCTTTCTTTATAAACGAGCAATCTCTGATAATTACCAGTGCTCAAAAATTTGGGTTATCACCCTTACCGCACTGGCTTGGTAAACCAACAGTGTGGTCAAATATCACAGGTATGACATATTTTTAATCATATATGGTTATTATTCAGTTCAGCCTTGGTTATAAACTGTGATAGTTTCCTATGGTTTATATCGGGCATTATAACCCATCCAGTGGTAAACCGCCAGGACACTTCACCTGTTGTATGCAGGAACAGATTCAAATTTCTAATATCATAAAGCATACATGGCATATCTTAACATGGTGGATGAACAGTGTCATGCACAGCAAAATATGCACGATGGCATAGAAGAATAAGAGTTTACAGCTAGCCTATTACAAGGCGCTTGGTGCCCAAAAGATGATTGTTTTTAAGTCTTGCTAAAAGCAGATGATAAACCGGCCCCGGTTCATGAATCTTGGCCTGGCTGGCTTGAAGGTTGTGATTCATCCCTTGTCGGTTCGTCTTCCTCCTCCATCGTCTGGAAGTTGGGTTTGGACCAGTCAAAGCCACGTAAGGCGACGCATTCAGCTTCATCGTCAATCAGATCAGATAGGTCAATATCAGGGGCGAAAGTGTGCTCACGAATTGGCGGAATTAAATCCATCACTTTATATGAAGGAGTCTGCATCTTTTGATTGTCTGCATCGTAAGCCGGCTGGTACTTGGTGAGATTGGTCTCTTCAGCGATGATTGTTGCATGTGGATGAATCTCTTTGACACAGGCGGCAAAGTCTTGTTGGTCAAAAGAGGTTCCATCTTCCTTCAGACTAGGATACCCACTCGCTACATCTGTCGGGGCTAGTTCGGGTACCCATGCTTTGGCACGGCTCAAGGCTATTACAGCTTCGGCTCTAGCACAAGACCATTTGATTTCTTGAAACCTGGTGGGTAAGATGGATAGTTTCTTCAAAACGCCACTTAACAGATTTGGTCCTTGATTCGTTGGGGACATAGTAGCGAGAGTCCGCTGAGCTCCGGTGTATAATTGCTCAACACGCGTATAAACCGCCTTGAGCTTCACAAGTGTGTCTCGGCTAAGGTTGCTACTCCTGGGACCTGAAAAAGTTCAAAGATTGGTTAAGTGGCGGCTTACATTATGATGACAAATACTTACTTTGGATAAATGACAAGGTTACTTACCAAAGATAGCAGAAACTATCTGAGACACACGGTTCTTTAAACCGGTGAGTTCAGTGGTAACTTCCTCAAGAGCTGCCTCTGCTTTCTCAGCACGCTGAATCAGGGCAGTCTTTTCCTTAGCCCAAGCCTCTTTATCCACAGTGAAGATGGTCTTCAATTTTTCGGCTTCAGACACACTAAACTGGAATTTTGATTCAGCCTTTTTGGTCTTAGTTTCCTGAGTAGCCAGCCGGGTCTTGGCCTCGTTCAGTTGAGTTTCCAATTCAGTGGTAGCAGCCTGCATACAACACAAGTTTGTCAAGTTTCATGGCGGATTACAACGATATAAGTCCCAAGTGCTTTGCAAGCAACAACACTTGGCACTTGGGGGCTAATGTCTGTCAACACAATTTTTCAATGGAAATGGCTTTTCTAAAAAGTCCCAAGTGCTTTGCAAGCAACAACAATTGGCACTTGGGGGCTAATGCATATTGCTTGTCTTTTCTTAAAGATGAGTCGGGTGAGCTGTCAACAGTCTCAACTGACTCATGGGGGCTATACAATTCAGTTCTGTTCTTTTACAGTGCTCAATAGGACCGGCTCATTCATACTGATTAAACTGGCCCTCGGGGACTATACATGCAAAATTGTGATACTATCAGCATCCAGTTTAGTTGTAAACCGGACTTGGAGGGAGTCTAGGACAGAAGCTTATAAGATTTTAAGTCTACATATTATTCAACCTTATCCTAATCAGCAGACTTGGGGGTTGGCAGTATATATAACTTATATAAGCCGAAAGACGTACCTCATACTTCTGGTAAATCTGCTTGACCATCTCAATTTCTAAGTCACGGCTGGAGTGTACTTGACTGAGATAACCAGATAGCACTTCACTATTACTCAATTGAGCATAGTGGGAGACATCAAACCTCACTTTCCGTCTTTCCATGACTTCTTGTTTGGCAGAATGTCTCGCTAGTACAGTTGGATTCCCCGGTTCAGTAAATCCGGTGCCAGTGATTAAAACGTCATCACCATGAGTCTCTAGCGGGTTAATTGAGCTTGACGGTTTAGTAATTTATAGATCAATAGTGGTTTCATCAACAGACGGCTCAGGTATCTCAGGTTGAGCATTGGGAGCTGGATCTTCTATTTGTTCAGGGTGTTCTGGTACAAAGGTTGGCTGGTCCAGTTCAGCAGCTTTCGGATCTTCGGTCGGCTTTATCACCTTCGCTTTCTTGTTGGGCTTTGCTTGATCGCTAAAAGAAATTTGGACAAGTCAGCATATTTCTGAAGATATAAAGGTACAGAAGAGAGATAATTATTCTTACCCAAGGGCAGTCTTGAAAGCCGGCAATTGAGTCTGCGATGAATCGCCAGAGGAAGAACGGTAAATCTCCTGCAAAAATGAAATCAAAAGAATTGAGTGGTTAACGAAAGGAACCTGCCGGTAAATAAAAGAGTTAAGGTTAAAAAGAACCTCATTTTGGCGTTTCCGAGGGGTGTTTGGTAAACCGGAGGATAAATCTTCACCTCCACTAGTATGGGTTTGGCGGCGGCTCTCATGTTGCTGTCGTTTCAAAAGAAAATGAGGATCTAAATAAGCCAAGGGGTGTGAAAACCTTACTTTCCGGGTTACCCGCTGAAGTTTCTGCCTTGCTAAAGGTTCTGAGTTGGAGGAAGTAATAATTACCTCTTCTTCGACTGCTTGGCTGGCTCCCGTGTCATCCTGGCAAAAGTCAGTGTCAATAAGGTGGTTGAAAAGCAAGCCAAGAGAGTCTAGGGCTACCTCCGACTCAGAGATATCGTCTAGCTTAAGCAGATCAGAGGCGCTTGGTTTCTTCCTAGATCTCTTGCTGGTCTTTTTGGCGGCTTTCGTGGCAGCCCTAGCCTTCTTAGCAGCTTCATGATCATACTTTGCCTTCCAGAAGTCAGATTTAGCCTGCGGAAGGATAACATATTTGAGTTCATGCAATATTTGAGTGATGGAGTAAGGAAAAAGAAATCAAAAGACTTACCTCTAGCACCGGGTTAAGCTTGCAGAAAGGATTTAAACCCACTTTGTTGCAGTCTTCAAATTTGTTATTTACAAGCGTGGTTTCCATCTCAACGATGCCCTCTTCAGTCAGACGCAGAGAGCTATGACATAAGGGATCGTCTGTTCCCCTGGTATAAGTACACATCAAGCCGGATCGGCGGCTTAAGGGTATGATCCGCCATGCGACCCAACAGCGGATTAAGTCAACTCCGGTTAAACCGTTTCCTAGCAAGGCTTGAACTTTTTTGATTGTAGGGACAAGTTTCTTGCGTTCGGTGGCGGTAAGTTTACCAGGGAGTTGATAACTTGAGTCGAGACGCTCGGCATGATAACCCGGCAACGGATTTTCATCAGACGGCGAGATATCTTTGCAGTAGAACCATGTTTGATTCCAGTCCTTGGGATGGCATGGCAGAGCTACTTGAGGGAAGATGGCATCTCGTCTACGTTGAATTGAAATTCCACCAAGTTCCAAGCTGGCCCATTTGTGAACTCATTCTGCCAGTTCAGGTAGAAGTATTCCCTGAAAAGCTCGACACTAGGCTCTTCTTGAAGGTATACCTCACGGAAAACTTGAAAGTTACAGATGTTTGATATAGAGTTGGGTCCAATGTCTTGCGGACGGAGTTCGAAGAAGTGTAGAACATCCCTAAAGAACTTAGAGCCGGGCGGCGAGAAGCCCCGGTTCATATGATCAGTAAATACGATAACTTCACCGTCCTTTGGCTGAGGTCTTCCTTCGCCTGGGTCAGGAGCACGGTAATGCATGGCACTCTTATCTGGCAAATACCCAGCAGTGACAAAATCCTTCAAGGTGCTCTCAGTGACGGTGGAGGGAACCCAGTTACAGGTCGTAATTGTTTTGGGCGGCATGGTGAAAGGACAACCTAAAGACAGGAAATAATTTGCCGGCTCAAATTACTTGGTGGGATACAAGTCAACAATTGTAGTGCATGTTCAGAATGGCGGCTTAAGTAAGGGCTAATGATATATGAAGTAACGATAAGCCGGCAGAATAAGCCGCCATGACTAAGACATCCAAGAGCTACCAAGAGTAAAATTTGCTAAGTGTTAGAACAAACAGGTTCCATAGGTTGAGGCTATAAATTTGGATCTACCGCTATTCATAAAAGGGAATAAATTCAAAACCTACAATGGCGATAATGGAAAAACAGAGGTGCCCTGGAAGAAGATCTATTGTGATGAGGATATATTCTAGTATCAGAAATAGGTGCTAAAACTACTACCGCGCAAGATTTATGTAGTTTTTGGATCTAATATATGGATCTAAACGAAGAAAAAGAAGGGCGGCGATGAACACCGACGAACACCGACGAAACCTAATGGAAGATCTATGGCGAAAGAAAGGATGGCTTACTAATGCTGTTAGGGAGGCGGAGCGGCACCGCGGTTTTCTGGTCTGTTCAGGGTGATGCAGCGGCTGGAGTTGAGGTCGGAGATGAAGGTTGATGGCGGCTGAGCTCGTGCGGGTCGGTGCGTCGTGAGGAGGAAGAAAGCGAGAAGGAGAAAGAGAAGAATGAATGGTGACTCTGTGGTCATATTTATAGACTTGGAAGTACAAACGGCAGGCGCGAGAATTGAGGAACAGTAAAACGGATATGTGACAGCACAGGCGCCTCGATTTTAGGAGGGTCAGTAAAGAAAGAGATTTATTAAGATTTGGATTCTATGTAGCATTAATCGCAGATGATGTCATGATGGGTTATCATAACTTTTGGACACAACGTGGTGGCGGGTTACAATGTTTCACAGTAAGAAGAGGAAGGATTTTTCTAAGTGTTGAAGATTGACATGAACAAGTTCAAATCAACCTGGGGCCTAATGTTGGGGATATGACTATTAGGTATGACCCGCCCAGGAGGGGCCGGGTCATCCCTATGGCGATTCATCTATATGAAGCCCAAGAGCATATTAACAATGGCGGTTCATAGGTAGGCTTAGTAGAAGGCCCAAACCCGAAGGCGGCTTAAGGCCCACGGATATAAACTGCCATGTATGTAAACTTATATTGTAAGGTATGTAAGAAAGGACACCGAGCCGGATACGTTGTATAAACCGGTCGGGACTCTCTAAGCCGTAGGGCGTCAACCCGTGTATATAAGGGGACGACCCAGCGGCGGCTTAGGACAATAAACAACAGATCGAGAGCCAGTTTAAG
This sequence comes from Triticum dicoccoides, assembly GCF_002162155.2. Classification (NCBI taxonomy): domain Eukaryota; kingdom Viridiplantae; phylum Streptophyta; class Magnoliopsida; order Poales; family Poaceae; genus Triticum; species Triticum dicoccoides. Next base: position 441,291,480 of record NC_041392.1, read on the forward strand.
CGTATTCCCTCCCTGCTCATCGAAACCCTAGCAATACCACTTCAAAGGGGATTAGGCTTTACCTTCACCGTAAGGGGCCGGACCAGTATAAACTCCTCGTGTCCTTTGTCCTGATTAATCCCTTTAATCTAACCTCATTGCGATGGCTCCACGACTAAGTCCTCACACTAGGACATCTGCCGTGACAATTCCATGACACCTACCTAAGGATTGAGCAAGATCCTTCAAGTAAGTTGTCATCGGTGCAATAAGGCAATAAAAATTGCTTCTAAAAGTGTTAGATCATTTAGTGTAAGAGAAAATTGAGTGTTGTACGAACTTGTGATGGCAAAGAATAAAAGCGACATACTGCATAATAAAGGTTGCTATCATAAGGGGCAATATAACGTGACATTCTTTTGCACTAAGGGATTGAGCATACAAACAAAAAAGCGCATGGCAACCTCTGATTCCCTCTGCGAAGGGCCTACCTTTTACTTTTCTGTATTTACTTTCATGCAAGAGTCAAAGTTTTTCTCTCTATTGCTTTTTATTTTTCTCTTTTGGCAAGCACCATGTGGCGAGGAAAGATCTAGGCACATATATCCAGTTGGATATGGGTAGCATGAGTCATTATTGTTGACATCACCCTTGAGGTGAATACGTTGAGAGGCGAAATTATAAGCCCCTATCTTTCTATGTGTCCCGTTGAAACGTTTTGCTCATGTGTATGCGGTGAGTGTTACCAATCATAGAAGACTATATGATGGTTGAGTATGTGGATCTCTTCTTAAACTCTGTTGAATAAGTTGAATTGCAATTGCTTGGTGACTGAGAACATAGGTTGTTGAGATTCAAGAGAATTCGTTGTTTGAACCTTAACATGTGAATTGGTTGCTACTTTACATGAGAAGTTTTATAAGAAAGAATTGTTTTTATGATGCTAGGAAAAGTGATTGAAATTGTCATTGATTAAACTTGTGCACTTTGCTAGCACTCACACTTCATAAATTATTTCTTTTATCATTTACCTACTTGAGGACGAGTAGGAATTAAGTTTGGGGATGGTGATACGTCTCCAACGTATCTATAATTTATGAAGTATTCATGCTAATATATTATTATTCTTGGATGTTTTATAATCCTTTATAGTAATTTTATATCATTTTATGGGACTAACCTATTGACCCAGTGCCCAGTGCCAGTTGCTGTTTTTTGCTTGTTTTTTACATCGCAAGAAATCAATATCAAACGAAGTCCAAAACCGCGAAACTTTTTGTGGATTTTTTATGAACTAGAAGACATCCAATGGGCCAGAGCAGCACCTGGGGGTGCCCTGAGGGGAGCACAACCCACCAGGGCGCTCCTGGGGGGCCAGGCGCATCCATGTCGGTTGTGCCCACCTCGGTGGCCTCACGTACCCCTTCTTTGCCCTATAAATTCCCAAATATTCCAAAAACCCTCAAGGTAACCCTAGATCAGAAGTTCCACCACCGCAAGGCTCTGTAGCCACGAGAAACCAATCTAGACCCCGTTCCGGCACTCCGCCGGAGGGGGGAATCATCACCGGTGGCCATCTTCATCATCCCGGCGGCCACCATGATGAGGAGGGAGTAGTCCACCCTCGGGGCTGAGGGTTTGTACCAGTAGCTATGTGTTTAATCTCTCTCTCTCTCTCTTGTGTTCCTAATGGCACGATCTTGATGTATCGGGGGCTTTGTTAATATAGTTGGATCATATGGTGTTTTCTCCTCTCTATCTTGTTGTGATGAATTGAGTTTTCCCTTTGAGATTTCGTTTTATCAGATTGAATACTTTTATGGATTTGAGAGCACTTGATATATGTCTTGCATGTGGATACCCGTGGTGACAATGGGGTATTACATTGATTCACTTGATATGTGTTTTGGCACTCAACTCACGGATTCCCGAGGTGACATTGGGGTAATCTATGCATAGGGGTTGATGCATGTTCTTGTCTTTGTTTCTCCGGTAGAAATCTTGGGGCACTCTTTGAGGTTCTTTGTGTCGGATTGAGTATTATGAATCTGAATTTGCTTTGGTGTTATTTTAGTACAAACTCTTGGATAGATCGATCGGAGAGAATAGCTTTAAGGTGGTTTCGTACCCTACAAACAATTTATTCTTATGTTCTCTGCTAGATAGGAACTTTGGAGTGATTCTTCATCGCACTTTGAGGGATGGTTATGTGATCCAATTATATTAGCATTGCTGAGAGATTGCACTACTGAAAGTACGGACCCTAGGCCTCATTTTCAAGCATTGCAATACCGTTTGTGCTCCGTTTTATCAATTGCTACCTTGTTGTTTTATTGTTCTTATTACAAAAATCAATATCTACTATCCATATTACACTTGTATCACCATCTCTTCGTTGAACTAGTGCACCTGTACAAATTACCATTATATTTGGTGTGTTGGGGACACAAGAGATTTTTTATTATTTGGTTGCAGGGTTGTTTGAGAGAGACCATCTTCATCCTACGCCTCCCACAGATTGATAAACCTGAGGTCATCTAGTTGAGGGAAAATTGCCATTATCCTACAAAACTCTGTGGTTGGAGGCCCAACACATGTCTATAAGAATAAAGTTGCATAGTAGACATCAGTGAGGCACTTGGGCACTCTATGTGCCCTTGCCATTGCATTAGTTGCATCAGTTTGAGTTCTCCATGGTGATACATGGGAGTGAAAAGTTGAGAAGCTTATTACTCTTGGGTGCTTGGTACCCTAGAGCTTGTTCCTCTTGGGTGCTTGGGCGCCCTAGGCGGTTGGTGGTGCTTCTGAGCTCAATCATTATGGTGTAAAGCTCCGGGCAAGCGTCGAGGTCTCCAATTAGGTTGTGGAGATTGCACCGGGCAATTTGTATGGGTTCTGATGACTGCCCCAAGGGTTGCCAATGTTGGGAAACATAGTAGAAAACAATTTCTTTTGCCCTAGCTATGATCACCCAGGAACAATATGAAGATGCATAGCGGGTTGTGATCAACGATCGTTATCAACTCCGGAGTGCAGTGGAAGTAGACGAGTCGGTGTAGATCATGCTTGAAGTCCCTTGAATGTTGATGACGATCCCGCGAATCGCCCACAAACGATCCCTCGAATGGAAGATCGAAAGCACGACCTCTCTACTTGGTTGCAAGCGTACAGTCTTCATGATCCGGCAGCGCTTCACCGTCCAGAGCTAATCGTCGCCGGAGAATTAGAGGGAGGAGATTAGAACCACACATGGCTTCTAATTACGAGGATTAGAGGTGGCTAGGGCTCACTCTAATTAGTCAACTAGGACCAACTAGAATGTGCACTAGATCAACTAGAGCAGGCTCCAAAACTTGTGTGTCCATAGGGTGGAAATCCTCTAGTATATATAGGTTAGAGGGGAGGGAGAGGGTAGCCACCAAAGGGGAAGGAGCCCCCTTGGTGCGCCAGCCTTGGGGGGGGAGTCCTACTCCCTCCCCAAGTAGGACCCCCCCCACTAGGAAAGGGGGGGGGGCACTTCCACTTGGGCCCTTGTGACCCAAGTTGCCTTCCACCTCTTGGCCTTTTTAGGCCCGTTGATATTTTAATTAAATATAAAATGTTCTAAAAAATTTCAGACCATTATATATATAATTTAACATCCCCAGAAACATTTTCCACATATATATAATTAATCGGTAATACCCGGTATTACCCGATATTCACCGAAACCCTTCCGGTGACCCCGAAACGCTTCCGAAACCTCTCGGAACTATTCTGGATATTAATGAAACAATTCCACAAATATATTCTCATCACTCCCGTCCCATTAACACTTAGTAGATCATGATTACCTTAACCTTGTGACCCCATAGGTTCGGTAAACCATAGACATGAACGAAACCCCTTCGTTCAATGACCGATAGCGGAACCGTGGACATCCATATCAGTCTCTATGATTACACGAATGATATTCGAGTGAACCTTTGGTTATCATGTGAGGTTCCTTTTACTTCGTGATACTTTACAAAACCAGGTGTGCATCAGTATCCTCTAGAGTCATCACTATGCTCACTATACCGTTGCTCCCGTTACCGGTTTTGTTCTTCTTTCTCGTTGGCGTGTTCCGGCATCCCCGTGACATAGTCACATGTGTATGGCCAGACGATGATGGATGTCGTCACACCGAGAGGGCCCTAAGAATATCTCTACATCTTCGGAGGAGCAAATCCCACTCTCGAGCTGTCCGGACACTTCTCAAACTTTCCGGTGAGCCTGTAAGTTGTTGTTATGATCACCTTGTTACAGATGACATTTGAGCAACCCCAAAGCCCACCGTCTAGTAGGAAGTGACCGAGACACTCTCATGGTTTGAGGAACTAAAACACATGCTAACACTTCGTGTTATAACAGATGATATTAGACGATATGATCACTTAGTATAACAGACAAGTATTGGGTCAATTCAATATGATCGTTCTTCTAACGTCATACCCTCAATGTTTTTTAGGACTATCGTTACACTTAACGATATCCTAAGATCCGAAAAACGTGATCACCAACAACACTTGAGGCGGTCTTTGAGGCAGGACCGGGAACCTATTGTTTACCGTTTATCATTCCACACGTGCATATGAGTTTTCCACTGAATCACATATTCTGGGATCATAACAGTTATAGCATGGAATATAAACTCTTAACTATGAATAATGGAAATATAATAATACAATATTATTGCATCTAGGGCATATTTCCAACAGCCAAGGTGTACGGGTTAGGTGACCGCCCTAAGAGTTGCCACTTATACGGGTTCGGTGACCACCCTCAAGGGTCCCTTAGTGGAATCACGTCATCTTGCATTATGCAAGGGTGTGAGGAGATCTTGTTGCTTCTTGGGGAGTATTGTGCCTCCACACTGCTCCAAACAGATATTAGCATCCGCAAGGGTGTGAACTTGGGATACATTGTTGTCTCTACGTGCCTCGATTATCTCTTAAGCGAGCCCTTTACTTATGCACTTTACTTTGTGACAGCCATGGTGTGACATGTTATCTATCTTGCTATCACTTAGTTGTTTATCTTGCTTAGCATAAGTTGTTGGTGCACATAGGTGAGCCTAGTTGTTTTACGTTTTGTGCTTGACAAATTAAACGCTAGTTTTATTCCGCATTTGTTCAAGCCTAAACCGTAATTATTTTAAAGAGTCCATTCACCCCCTCTAGGCGACATCCACGATCTTTCATGAAGAAAGCAATTCCTTTGAAGAAACAGAAACTTACCAGAATGAGCATATACCTGCGGAAGAAAAACTACGCTAAGCATGCATTCAACTTAAAGACCAGGTCATGAGAAGAGTAGAAAGCATCCAAACCGAGTAGCAATACAAGGAAGCTAAATGAACATAGAAGGAAACACACTCAAGTACCGCTAGACCGAAGATAAAACAAAACATGCATTGAAAAGACTAAGTATTTGAACAAATTCTTCAATGGAGAAGGAGACAAAGTTTTCACAATACAAGTACTGAAAGTAAATAGCTGGAAAATGAAACTAGTAGCTGTGAGAAGACAATGGATTTGTTTGACCAGTTCAAGTTATGTGACAACTTTACGTCTCGTTGGAGAGGTTGGGATTTAATTCAGAGACCAAGTCTTTTATCTTATTATTCTCGAGCTAAGGTATGACATTCCAGCTTAATAGAAATCATAGACTACCCATATCAACAAGTTGCACCTTCTTTTCTGGGAGCCCATCAGAAGGAACCTCAAAGTTAAGCATGCTTGGCTTGGAGCAATTTGAGGACGAGTGACCGACTGGGAAGTTGATCCCGGGTGTGCACTAGTGAGGACAAACTGCACCGAAAAGACTAATGTTGGTCTGTGGAGTTAGTCTAGACTCCAAACTCTACGGGTGGGAACCGATGTGCGATAGGTTTGGTCGGGGCTTTACAATTGGTACCAGAGCCGACCCTCGCGGTTACATAACCGTGTGCGGATATGTGATGCATACATAGGGCACATGAGAATGCAGGCACTGACATGCACAATGTGTGCCAAGAAGGAATGTTCCTTCTGGGCCGACAGGATGTCCGTTCCTTTGAGGGAGGGTATATGTGACATCTCGGCTTAATAGAAATTATAGACTGCTAGTATCAACAAGGCACACCTTCTTTCCTGGAAGCCCATCTGAAAGGTGGGTGCCCGACTAGGAGTTGATCCCGGGTGTGCACGTGTGAGAACAAAGTGCGTAAAAAAGACAAGTGTTGAAGCGGCTGAGCCGGTGGGTTTGGCTAGGGCGTTACATAAGGTCACTTAGACCTCAACCATTCACTCATGTAAATCTTTAAGATAGACTTCCGAAAATTTCACATACTCATTTTTCGGTGTTCCACAATGACTCTTGAAGGCTATGAAAGACTCCTAACCATTTGGAAGATCACACTCTTCAAGAATAAGTTTTCGGTTCACATAGAACATAATCTCCAGCGATGCTCAATCACTTTGGATCTGTGTGTTTGGGTTTTTCTCACTAGGATTTAGTCAAATGTTTCAGACGATGGGTTGCTCTAAATGAAACTTGTCATGCAATAATTTAGAGCAGTCAGCCAACTAATGGTGGACAGGGGTGGTTATTTATAGCTGGGTAGCAACCCGAGGTCCTGATATGACCGTTGGTCAGGTGGGACCCACTAGACAATTATTGTGAGCGGTCATGTCTGATTTGGCCGGACATGAATACATGCGTTGACGCTTTGAAGCGGCGCTGACCGAAAACATGCGGAAGACAGAGGGGTTTTTGGTGGGCCAAGTCGGTTAAAAGAGGGCTTGCGAGTGGTCCGGACTCCCACAAAGCCTCCCACGTTTGTCTCCAGGTTGCGGGAGAAATCACGTTTTAATTACGCCACAGACCGATACAGCCCCGTGTTAGATGGTTTTCGCTGTCCGGACGCATGCGGAAGATTTGCGGGTCGGTGTTGAAGATACCCTTATAACTAACTATATACATGTTGACTATTACATTGAGTATAAATAACATGGGAGCATATTATTATTAACCATGCTCTTTATTTGCATTCTTCACGACTCCGATGACGCTGCCGCTTCCGTGTTCCGTCTTTTTGGCATCCCACGTCATGACTCCATTCTTGTACCACCGAACAGCGGGGCACATGACATTGATGCAATTTTTACAGGAAAGTCAACTTCCTTTTGCGCACCTCACAGAATGAACCACTTAAACTGACAGCAGGCCGCCGGCCCACGTCATCGTCCTCTTTTGGGTTAAGCCCGCACGCCCGCACGCGCACCTCGGCCCTCTCGCTGCGACGGCTGGGCCTGCCTGTCATTCAATCAAACGCATTAAAGTATTTTTCCCAGGTTCCCACCCACCTTCTCCCCCGAAAGCCCAAACTGACGCAGCCGAGCAAACCCAAACCCCAACTCCCCACACGACCCTTACCGGCGATGTCGCCGTCGCCGCCGCCGCCGTCGGGTCGCCCGCGCCGTGCGGCGTCGGCGCGTCCGGGGTCGTACGACGAGTCGCTGGTCGACACCGAGCTGCAGGCCTACCTTGGGAACTCCCCGTCGCGGCGCATCCGGCGCCTGCGCCGCCTCTCCCCGGAGGAGCGCCAGCGCGAGACGGAGACAGAGGCGCTCATTTCGCTCTCCCTGGGCTTCCCCATCGACGCCCTCCTCCCCGCTGAGGAGGCCATCCTCGCGGACGCCGATGCCGCCGCCCCCAACGACTACATCGTCGTCCGCAACCACATCCTCGCCTCCTGGCGCGCCGATCCGCGGGTGCCGCTCCCCCGCGCGCGCGTGCTCGAGACCGTTGCCTCGAGCTACGATCACCTAGTCGCCGCCGCGCACGGCTTCCTCACCCGCGAGGGCCACGTTAACTTCGGCGTCTCCGCCGCCTTCCCCGCATCCTCTCCCGCCGACGCGCTCCAGGCCCCAGCCGCTTCCGTCCTCGTCATCGGTGCTGGCCTCGCTGGGCTCGCTGCCGCGCGGCAGCTTCTCCGCTTCGGCCTCCGCGTGCTCGTCCTGGAGGGCCGCGCCCGCCCTGGTGGCCGCGTTTACACCTCCCGCCTAGGCGGGGGCCAGGCCGCCGTCGAGCTCGGTGGGAGCGTCATCACTGGCATCCACGCGAACCCGCTAGGCGTGCTCGCCCGCCAGCTCGGGATTCCTCTCCACAAGGTGCGTGACCGCTGCCCACTGTACCACACTGACGGCCGGACTGTGGGCACCAGGCTAGATAGAAGTATCGATTTGGTGTTCAATACGCTTCTTGACCACGCCACCAGGCTGCGGGAGGCTCTCAAGGAAGCCGCAGAGGGAATCTCTCTGGGGGAAGGGATCGAAAGGCTGAGAAGGTTGTACAATGTGGCCAAAAGCGAGGAAGAGAGGGAGGTTCTGGACTGGCATCTGGCAAACCTTGAGTTCTCCAATGCTGGTTGCTTATCGGAGCTCTCTCTGGCGCACTGGGACCAGGACGACCAGTTTGAGATGGGTGGTGACCATTGCTTCTTGGCTGGAGGGAATTCGAGGCTGGTACACGCCTTATGTGATGGTGTACCAGTGTTGTATGAGAAGACGGTGAAGCGGATTGAGCATGGAGTAGATGGCGTGAGCATCACAGTGGAAGGAGGGCAGGTTTTTCAGGCGGACATGGCGCTCTGCACTGTTCCGCTTGGAGTGCTCAAGAGTGGGAGCATTGTGTTTGACCCAGAGTTGCCTGAAAACAAGCTTGGGGCGATTCAGAGGTTGGGGTTTGGTTTGTTGAACAAAGTGGCTATGGTGTTCCCATCTGTATTTTGGGATGAGGAAATTGACACATTTGGGTGTTTGAATAAGGAGTCGAGCAAGCGTGGGGAATTCTTTCTCTTCTACAGCTACCATACTGTCTCTGGCGGCGCAGTACTTGTTGCACTTGTGGCGGGAGAGGCTGCTTTGGAGTTTGAAAAGATTGATCCTGTTGTTACACTTCATCGAGTACTTGGTATTCTTCGAGGTAATCACCACTAAAATTAACAACCATGTTCACGGTGTCTTCACAAGTTTAGTTAATATATTCAATGAATGTTGGGAGTTAGATCATCTATTTGTAAGAACTAGATGATACCCCCACGCGTTGCTGCGGGAATTCATAGTAGTAATAATATATATGATCAACATTTATGTATTGAATAATATTTTAGTTAGAATCATGATCTAGTAGTTGCATGGACTACATAAAGTTTATTATGTTTGCATGAATAACTCATACTTCAATTGTAAAAACGGTAACATTTAAGAGAATTATGCATTATTTTTGTGATTTGTGCACTCTTGGGAGATGTGTCATTCCATTTATTACACGATCATCAGTTACAACTGGATGAGCATATGCTTGGAGTTGTTTCATGCTATTATCTACCTTGTTGTTTCACCTATGAACAATCTTAGCAAAGGTATCTGCTGCCTATTATTTTATCGTAAACGCTCTGTTCTCTCTATATATACCAAC